>NC_049987.1:24587280-24631741 GCF_000003815.2 Branchiostoma floridae | reverse complement strand
TGTAAAGGAACAATTTCACTGAACATACGTCAATCTAAGCAAGTAACAGGTAAGGGTGAAGGTAACATACAGGACACAGACTGCCTGAAAAACACCTGAAAATTCTGGCAAAACCTCAAACCGCCCTTCAAGTTCAAGGCTAAAGGAAAGCATTTGAAGGTGTGCCGATGACATGCCTTTCGGTCCTCACCGTAAAATGTTTTGACTTGCATAAAATAACTTTTTCTTCTTCGTTTGTTCAGACCCTTGTAGTGCCTGGTAGAACATAGGGCAGCAAATTTCCTTGCTCTTTCTGTAGCAGAATACATTTTTACATACCCTGGGAGCCAGACAGGACCAGGTAGTTAGTGAGTTTTGTTCGGGGACGCAAGGCAGTCAGCCCGCAGATCTCACATTAGTGCTCCGGGGGAGTTTAAGCCTGAAGGAGGGTAGATAAATTGTCCTAGCTGCCCGCGATCCTGGCTGGCTCCCAGGGTAATTTTTACAGGAGGGAGGGTTTCTGTGCTCAGACACCTCCTCAAACTCAGGGCCCTCAATTTACATCTCTCCAAAAGACCTGAGCAGCCCTCCAGCTACCAACTTTTCATTCAGTCCACAAAATTTTTTTCCTGGGATAAACTTTGACAAGGGTTTAATCCCTTCCATCTCTGGATCTTTCCTGTGGCCTAATTTTTCTTGGACCAAATCTGCCCATCTGGCCAAAAAAGAACTCCCCTCTGACCCCTCTAAGACTGACCTCTGACCTGAGATTGACTTCTGACCCTACTGTGACATCTTGGACTGTAAAATGACAGCAGGTTAGCAAGGCTGGAGAGACAGTCTGTACATTGTTGATGTAAACTTACTGTGCCTTTAAAAATAAGCATTCAAGTGCTCTGTATACCAGACATTCTACAATCTGCTGACAAAAGCAAATGGCACACCGTGTTGTTCATCACAGGTATAAAAACAGTTGAAAAAATAAAACATTTTAGCTGCAATATCTTACTTTCAGTTTCTATTCCAGGAAGTTTTGTTTTCCTTTTCAAATTGAAATTTTGCAAACAACATAGCTTCTTCTGGAAGCAAACTCAAAATCTATTGTTGTTAATTCATTAATTCTTGTACACTCCTTATATTATTCCAAGTAAATACAGTAGAAGCCGCTTAATTGCACGGCCTATTTGTCAGTGAATTCCGTGCAATTTTCCGGCTGGTGCAATAATGCGAAGTTATCGAGATGGACCGCACTGATTTGGGATTTTAAGATTCCGTGCAGTTAACAGAAGCGTGCGTTAATCCGTTGTGCAATTAACTGGCTTCTACTGTAAATGAAAATTGCTCCTTCCAGAAAAGTTAGGACCATGCAAGCTGACTGTCACTTAACATCAATGTACAGAACAACCTTGCCCAAATCTAAAACATGTCATGCAAACCTGAAACAGAACACCCTGTTGGTGTTATTAATAAAAGAACCTGGCACAATCTGGAGGACGTTGGCAGAACCTAGTCTAACCAGGTTACCAAAAACTAGTACTAGTTTGCTCCTATATTCACTTCTGCTATCAATCTGTATATACAAATCTTTTGATGGTGGCGTCAGATAAAGAGAGAAGTAAGGAATTTCGGTTCTAGAGTGCTCTAACAACAGGCGTTCTAACACCTGTTCGAATACAGCGACCAGTAACCATTTCAAGTTTCTTGGTTCGCAGAACTGAACAAGGAAGCGAAGTTTTGGCGAACTATGACGTGGATGGGACCAATCAGAGCCCTTGTCCAAAATTTGGAAGAGAATCGAATATTCCAGGCACTACAGATGTCCAAGTTCCCAGACGGAATGGCAGAGAAGTGACTGTATACAGTGTACATATAATAAATGTCAGGGCAAACTACTATCTAGATGCGTTTGTGAAGGTTGGACATCCAGGATATGATAAATAGATGAAAGTTCAAACTCTTCTTCTGGATAATATCAAAATTTTATTCAGACGTTTCGGAAGACATCCATCTTCCTTCCTCAGTGACATGAAAATGAAGACAAACAATGGAACAAAGAATAATTCTTATGTTCTAAATAAACAAAAAAGGGTAACGGCTAAGGTGTTCTAAAATAAACAACACAAAAATTATTTACTATCTAGATGGTACCCAGGCTAGGTTAGCACATGATTTATGTTGGCACAAACATCTCTAACCAGGTTACCTTCATGATGATTTACGCTCCCTGTCAGCCCCTGAAACAACAGGGAAGGAAGGGCCCAACTGTGACAGCAGTTTTACAAACCTCTATCTGGAGAGGCATTTGGGAAGTGTGTGAACCATTTGCCTGGCAGACACCAGGACTCTGTCTTTGTCAAAACATCTCGTTCTTACGTTTAAACACTAACAGATGGATTGCTGACTGAGGGACAGGCCTGGTGCCAAAAACTTTAAGATTCTGTCCTTAATTGTTGTCAAACTCATGCATAGATGTCTTGCATGCAACCTCTGAAAGTCATAGAACCCACACTTGACAGGAAAAGGGAAACTGTTCATCTTCCATCAATTAAAAAAAAAGAAGTTGAACCCTATAAGCTAAAATTTAGAGTCAGGTCTTAGACTAAAATAGACACAAGTAATACTGTTCAATCATTATCTATTTATCTGTCCTTCCATGCTACCTGCAAGTAAGAATTTGCAATAAACTTCATTATCATTTAAGAATGCTAAGCATCATTTCTTGAGGTACTCTTCATTCGAATCAATTACATAAATTCTTCATAAACTTCTCTCTAAACCCCTAACACACCCTCGGTGTGGGTAAAACTTGTGACTTCTGGCCACCACAAACTGAATCCAGAAGTTTGGTAAGCAGAGAGGCACTTTTCCCTGTCTGGTAGATAAATGTTGGGGTAAGTCCCTGTAGAAATGGTCCAGTCTGGAGGGAAGGACATTCTCCAGAACTGGGCAAAAATGTGTCCAATCATCGACCATCAACACAATCCTGTTGGCCCCATTAATCAATCCATTTACACAGCAAAAATAACACCAGCAAGACTTCCACATACATTTTTTTTACACTTTTCCAGTTTTACCTTTTCCATATGGAATATACATTTGGCAACTAAGGTTTCTGATGTTAGGAAGTTGGCCTTGGAAATTGTATGTTTCAGCTGAAAAGTCTGGGTTTCAAGATCGAATGTGCGACCCCTTTGCCCCGCAGAGGTCTGGAAATTTTAGCGGAGCAGCTGGTTTATACTAAAGCTCAAGCACCCCAGTAAAGAACAAGAACAGGATAAACAAACTTTCAACTCTAAAGACCCTCTCTGACTTCAAGAATTTCTGCAGGACCCAGTCAGAGAAAAACACTGCTGTAACATGATTTCTGTACCTTTTGATCTCACCTGGAAATTGTATGTCCGTTGCCATTCAAAGAATCAAGCGGATTATTGGACCTGAAGTAAGGAATTGGTCGCCTAATTTGTTCAAAAGGAAAGCAGACAGTTTCTCTCTCGCTTCAAGAATTTCTACAGGACCCAGTCAGAGAATAACAGTTGTAACATGATTTCTGTACCTTTTGATCTCACCTGGAAATTGCCATTCCGTTGCCATTCAAACAATCAGGCAGATTATTGGACCTGAAGTAAGGAATTGGTCGCCTAATTTGTTCGAATGGAAAGCAGACAGTTTCGTGGGGTGACTAGGGGTGGGTGTGACAGCGTCCCATAAACAAATTTCACTTTTAGTACAAACTGGAATGTTCAAGAATACAGGGAAGGATGCAACTTTAGAAAAAAAAAGCAAGAACAGATGGAAGATTTGACATTTACGAATCGTGTAATAATAAACAGCTCGTAAACACTGAACATCTTGAGAGTGGGGAAACACACATGAATGTTGGTTTGCCATACATTCGGGGACACTTCCCTCATTGTCCAAGAAATGCCCTCCTATCTCTCTCTCGCAAAGACCATTGTTTACGCTTCCACACAACAAGTAAACAACAAACAGACATGCAAAGAACCTACCTACCTAGCCAACAACAGCAACCCTCCCAGAAAGCTGGCGAAGAAAAAAAAAGGAAAACACGCTCCTTCCAAAGAACCACCCTCTCAACGTCTAATTGGAAGAAATACCAAGACCAAGGGGCTCTATCTCAAGAATGCGCATTCCTGTATTGCTACGGAGGTCCCGAGTGGCGGCCGGAGGTCCCGAGTGGCGGCCGTTTCTTGGCAGCCACCAATGCTAGCTTGTCCTCCAAGTCTTATTTACATTCATATCGGTTACGAAGTGCTGTCTGCGAGGGATTCCATAGCATGCAATCTCTCAACCCCGGCATGCTCATTATCACCCCTGAGTACCCACTACAGCTAAGACAGGGATTGGTGCCTGACGCTATTGTTTAGACACCCAAGCACAGTTCAAGTCACAAGGATGAGGAAGACATGTTTTGGGAGACAGCCGAGTTAGAAACGCCACACAGGGATGCATCTAGGCATGGCTGGTAGGCTTATCTACTGTACTGTCGTATCTTGTTGACTTCAAACACATCGAACCAACTCATTTTCGAGAGAAATGTCTATCAAGAAAGGAAGATAAAAGACCTTCGGTATTCTTCAACCTGACAGAGAAATTATCATCTGGACAACTGTCAAAGAACTTTATGTCATTCCCAGCACTGTCTAAATCATTTCACTTCAAGGTTTTCAAAACTATGTTTTCCTTTAACAAAAAATGGCTATCATAACAAAGAGGATAAGGACCTTTGGAGGGAGTATTCTTCAACCCAGCATCTTCCGCAAAGGACAACCGCCTGGATAGCTGGCCAAGAACTTCTTCCTTGGACTCCATCTCAAAATCTCAGAGGGAAGAAGGAGCATCAAACCTTCCCTTCTCCCTGGAGCCAACTAAACTAACTCTCTAAGCTCTCTCTCTCACACACACACATCCCCCTCCAATTACCTCACCATAACCACCCCATGGCTTACTTATTAACCCCAGCTCTAATGCACTAATCAGCTATGAAAATCTTCCACACAAACAGGCCACGGGAATAAAAACACCACCGCAAATTTACTTTCATGCACTGTGGGCTGCCTGGGCCTCCCATCCAGACGGGTTTCGCATCGCCTGGAGTTGTTGGTAACCTTTCTGCCCAAGCATTTGGGGAAAGACTTGAGAGAAGTTGGACACATTCCCACAGGCTACCAGCAGCTTTGGAAAACCCAGTCAGGCTGGGTAGATCCCCCCTTGATACGTCCCAGGAGCACTTACATGTGTTGGACATCTTGAAGAAGTTGCTGCAAACTCCTCAAGACGAAAGATGAAGAGGCTGACGAGACAAGATGTTGGTGGGTGGAAGAAAAACTTTCTCAGAAGGGTGGTACTCCAGAGGTGCAGGAAAGAAAAATGGTGGGAGCAAGACTTGAAGTCATGCACTACGGAGAGAGTCAGTTTTCCACAGAAAGAAGCTCCCCCTAATGAGACACAGGTTTGCAAAGGTAGGAGGTCATAGGGTAGCGAAATTCAATCCTTCTGTCACCCCCCTCCCCCGTGGATCAGGAGGGGTTTGCCTCCCTGGACCAATCCCTGCTTCCCAGATGTTTTCTGTGTAGACTTTGTCTAATGATCACTAATGTCTCGGCAAACAGCATGCTTGTTTGTCTCTCCTGGAAAGTATGCAAAACATGGAAAACTTCTCTTCGAGAAGATCACACAGTATCAAACACTGACTGATAAACTTGTTCTTCCACCTTTGCCATCTATTTCAAATAAATAAATAAATATTTCAGATCTAACAGTCTGAAAGAACCTCACCAGAGTGGCAAAGGACCTACATGTTGAACTCTTCCCTACTGATCATCATAAAACCTACCCTGGATGCCAGACTGTTTCCAGGACCTGTTCAGACCAAGGATCTAGAGCCATATGCTCTCAGGGTAGAACCCAGCAGGGCTTGTGTCTGTGGTAAACTTTTCTTGCAAGCAAAAAGCAGTTTGGCCCTAGAGCCTAGGAGCTAGCCTGGAGAAGTTTGGCAACTAGGCTTAGAGTCAGACTACGGAAAACCCTTCTTCTTTCTTTTGAGGCTACTCCAACATGCCGGAAGATGCTGTGGCCTGCACTTTCTTTCTTTCTTTTTTTTCTACTTCAACATTATGAAGATTCTGTAGCCTATATAATCTGAATGCTTCAAGGTTTGATCCATTCCCACTGGGAAGGACCCCTACTCTTTTCAGTGAGTGTAATGGGTTCTTTTACGTACTGGAGGTGTGGCACACCAGACCTCCATTTATTGATCTATCTAACATCCTATCCCTGTTAGCTCTACCCTGGATACCAGACCCTGGCCCAATCTCAATACTAGTAATATCTAACATGCAGGGGTCTAACTCAGGGGCCTTCTGTAGAATGTCCTTGGTGATACGTTGGCCCTACAACCGTAGAGTCGGGCAATATACGCCCCGGAACCAGTCTGGTACAGCAGAAGCCAGTAAATTGCACAACGGATAACTGCACACTTCTGCTAATTGCACAAATTACAAAATTCCCAATTCCCATGGTAGTGCAGTCCAGCTTGATAACTTCGCTTTGTTGCACCATTCTAGCCTGGATACCATACCCCAACCTCAAAAATATCTTTCGATACTTGAGATTGGGCTGGGGTTTGGTAACCAGGCTAGCACCATTCGGATAATTGCACGAAATACACTAGCAAATAGGGTGCCTTTACTATGTCCTGAGCCCCCTGTCCCTGAGTAAATGGACCCATCCACTCCAGTGTTTAGATGCCTGCCTGTCCCCAGTAGTCATGTGATGTTTCCCCACATCTGGTCTCCATCACACTAAAGTGGGCCCAACACAATCCAGCGCAGCCTTCCTGACCAATTACACCAGTTGCTTGTGTTCCACTTTTTATGCCACCCTTCCCTCAAGGATGCTGCATTCTGTGCAAGAGATACTGACCACGGCTTACAGGGGATGGCCCCAAGGATCTTCAGTCTTAAGATTGTGTACAAACTCGGCTAGGATGTCCAAATTAAGGTAAGCAGTTGGGTATTATCTTTTACATTTCCTCACATAATGAGATGGCGAAACAAGGACATCTTACTTACAACCTGTATCTTCTTCTATCCCTTGTTTTTACTCTCTTTACCCAAGGATCTTCAGTCTTAGAACTGTGTACAAACTCGGCTAGGATGTCCAAATTAAGGTAAGTAGCCAGGTAATGTCTTAACATTTCTTTTGATAATGAGATGGCAAAACAAGTACATCTTACTTCTTCTTCTTTAATTTGTACTGCCAAGACTCTAATTTTAGAGATTAACGGCAGATTTTACAACCTGTATCTTCTTCAATTCCTTGTTTTTACTGAAGACTGCCTTCTTTACACCACCTGTCCATGAATGTTTGTCGTGCAGATCGTTGTGTTTTCAATGTTGTATTTCTGGGCCTAGCTGAATTGATAAATGTGCTTTACAACACTGTAGACAACGAAATTCTCCTCCTTACACTTTATACCACTGTCCTACGGTGTGCATCAGTTTGGAAAACCTCTAAAAGAAGGTATCTTGAATTGCATCTCATTTATCTCAGTCCGACTGTTTGGGCACCACAGAAAAGCTAGCAAACAGTTTTCTCCACCCTTCTGGGTTTTCACTCGAGTATCCATTTTCGGATGCCATCTTCCCACTTGCCTACCTCTCTTTCTTTCTTTCTCCAAATGAAGTATGGACAGCTAGGTTTATAATTTCCCAACTATGGCCTCTTCTTTCTGTTACGTTAGTACCAAGAGCCTGGAGTGATGGTATAGCTAAGGGTCAAACTGCATTCCACAACTACTCAGTGGTGAGAGGTGACAAGAAACATCTCTCCGAACTTCGGTTGTCAGACTAAATGCAGTACCAGCAATGGCCTGTAGAGGGAGCTCATAGCATGGTGCTCAATTTTGAAAATGACAGTAGATCTACGTAACTTCAATCAATCAATCAAAGTTTAAAAGGGAAGCTAACCTGGTAGATAAGATTACCATTTAGAACAATGACATAACTTAAACAGATATGATTTAAATAAAGAAAAATTAACCGTATCATCTTACGATTTCAAGAAAGAAAAATTACCCTATCATCTTACAATTTGTTATAATCGTGGGTAAGATAAAAGACAAGTGAAATTACATGTACTAGCACAAACATGGTGATTTAGCATATCATATATATGTACAATCAGTTTAGTATCAACAAGCATGAAGGTCAACTTGATATAATTACCATCATAAAGAATGTTTTATTGAACTTAGAAGGACCATTTTATGTCCTTGTGACTTCTACAAGTCAAACAGACCTACCACATTAGAAAACAGACGCAATGACGTCTAGCTAATGATGTTTATAATGTTTTTTTCATAACCTTAAACTTCAAGTTCTGCATATTGTTCTGTCATAGATTGAAGTTGTTTCTTTGTACAATCAACTGCAAAACTCAAACTTTCATGTTTGTAAAAAGGAATCATGTTTTCCTCATAACCATTCTGTTTCCAAAGGAACAATTATCTCACAATGCAGTGATTTGATCCTAACTCAGGAAAACCTCACTTTACCCATAGCCCACGAACCCAAACTGTATTCTATACATAATTTGTTTGTGGCACTGGTGTCTTGAAGAATTCGTAACACAATAGTTATAATCCAGGGTGTGAAACACATTGCTTTCTTCCTCACCATGTGATGATATGTAATGAAGATATGAAGGTTTGGTAAACAATGGCAGTTCAGATGGCAGATGATATTTTGGCTGGCTTGCTATAATTAGGGTATATCATATACAGGGAAGGGGATAGGGTTTCCGGACACGTCCAACACGATATCTCTGTGGCATTACACGTGTTGTATTTCATTTATGTCATACCAAGGTAAGAGTTGGAAAACACTGATTTAATTGCCAAACTAATCATAAAAAGGATAAAACTTTACTCATTACTTCAACCTGCACCAACAACTTTATTCTTTAAGAACATCAATTCAAGAAAAATTCTGATGATGAAAATTCAAACAGAAGAACTCTGTTCACTTGCAGTGGAGTGTGTTCTATTTAATCAATGGGAGCCTGTGTGATACAACTAAGAAGCCTGTGTGATACGGAAAATTATCACCCAGTCCGGAATACCTGTAACGAACGTTATCACAGTCAAGGTATGACATAATTAGAGTATATCACATACAGGAAGGGAGATCGGGTTCCGGACACAATATCTCTGTGACATGACACGATCCTCTTCCGTTCGCCCAGACTCACTACGCGTCTATTATTGGAGTTCCGGGCGGAGGGTATAATACCGCCACTTCACCCCGTCCGAACTTTCTCTGTTGCAGTCTCGGACGTACAACACCTCTTAAATGACGTCTCCTGACCACAGCAACAATGGGGAACTATGCGGGCCTTTGTGGGCCCCCTCTTTCTCTCAGCGGCCCTTGGCAGCACTTGTTTTCATTCCTCGCGCCTTTCATATGCAAATGAGGAAAACACCCCTGAATAGTCGGCCGCTAAAATGGCTTCCCTCTTGAACCGGATTAGACGAACTCCACACTCTACACATGAGATTATGACGATACTCCACTTGTTCCAACGTAAACTGTACAGACACTACCCAAAAAAAACATGATTCTTTCCTGTCATGTTTTTACATTTACAGACATTTAGCTGTTATCACCATTCTTTCAAGCTCATCGCAGCAGAAAAAGAACCATAACACAATACTCCTTTATACCGTCCACGCCAGGCATGAAGTCCACATTTCCATGAGAACTCAACCTCGACCGACAACACAAGCGTAGGTCAAGGCGCTCTACCCCTTCGGAATACTAATAGTCACTCAGAGTCCTCCACTATTCTCCTAGCCCAACTCCACTATACTACCGTATATTCTCGAATAAAGTACGCACTTTTTTAACTTTTCAAAATTGAAAAGGTGCTACAAGTTGTTGCCAAAGTTGGGGTGCGTACTTTATTTGAGGTCACTGCACAGAGAAATGGTAAAAAAAGCCTAAAATAAAGCAAGGTGGAGCTACACTTCTAGTAATGTTTCAAAACATGCACATTGTTGTTGTCTTGTAGTTGTCTAAACATGAAACAAAGAAATTGTCTAAACATGATTTACATAAGATTGGCATTTGCATACAATCCTTTTGAGTTAGTGACTTTGACTTGTACAACTGGTTTTTCCTGATTTCTTTTACCAGTTTTCAGTGATTTTTATAATTTGCAGTAGGCAATTCACAAGTTCATAGAGATAATGACAGTGTAAATGCAGGTTATTTCATGCAAAATAACCTGGGGAAAACATCATAAATTTGAATTTATCCAGTTAAAGGTCTGTTCAAAATTGGTGGAGAAGGGGTGCGTATTTTATTTGAGTTTTTCCATTTTACCTTTCAGTCCCAAAGATCTGTCTAAGACTTGTCCAAAATCAGGGGTGCGTACTTTAATTGGGGTGCGTACTTTATTCGAGAATATACGGTACTTTTGAAATTCAGTGTGTTCCTCCCCTATTTTCCTGGTTAGTTTTGGTGAAATTCATGAAAATTCAGATTTTTGTGCCCCTACTCCATTTGGCATTGTCTTCCAAAACTTGTGAATGGGCAATGACCAAAACAACAATCGTTTTGCTACTAGTACTACACACCAAAGGAATCGCTATTATTCTTGGAGTATTTGACACCTTCTGTCATTGCAAAATACGTTTATTTCCATTCCATTTCCACTCCCTCCACTACACTGAAAATTTCAGGGGAGAACCCTGAATACGGACAGCATAGTTTCTGCAGCCATGCTAGGGTAGGTACAACCCCACCATGTACTGTTGTGGACACCGATCTATGGGAGATAAGATGCCTTGGAACTCCAGGCATGCCAGGAGAACAACTGAGCGGTGTGCCCTGAAATTTCTGTGTTGTCTTAGCAGCAAAAACTTGCACAGAAAGTAGTCATTACAGCGCTGACACCTATGGAGGTGCCCAGGTGCAAACACAATCTACTGTGTTTGGGTTTTATTATAATGGTGCTACTTTCTTTACCTTAACACAATATTTAGACACTAACATTATACATTCCAGTACAGTTATAATGGGTCTAAATCATGTATCATTTATTTATTAACATAAGTAATTCTAAGCTTACATACATCACATAAGTGACATAGCTAAATTTCATACTGTGTCCAAAAAGACAAAACTTTCTCACAAATCACAATGTACTTAATACCTGTCTACCACCGTTTTTTACTCAGCTAATAATTGTAGCATAGATTTTTTTGTCTATAATTTAGTATAAATAATAATCAATACCAGACTAGACATACAAGAATACACTGTATAACTACAAAAATGTTTGTTAAATAGGTTACAGTAATCCCTAACTTATGATTCTCAACTTTACATTTTTAGCATGACTCAAATAGCTGAGGTGAAGCTAAAATCAATATTACCTGGTTACAGGACTTAACAAACAAACCGTACTGGCAAGATTACACCTCTGCGATAAACTAAGACTACACTGCGCAAAAGTAATACCAGAACCAGGTCCATAAGAAAATCTGTTTAACAATAAATACACTGGTCCAATCAGTGTAAGTCTGGAGTTTAAGTTTCTTTCAAGCTGGTGACAGAAGGAAATTGATCTGTAAGAGTCATGAAACAACATATGGCAACTTATTTTTAGTTATCATATTCTCAGCTGACAAACCCTAGTAAAAAAATCAATACTAGGGCTACAATATTTGTTTACAACAAATATTTGATTGCTCTCAAGGTTGGATGTATGCCACATCAATACAAAACATCAGAAACAACTCCTACAATAAAATTTAATTCTTTCTTGCAAATTTTGCCCTCTGAAAGTCTGACAAACTGAAGACACTTTGTATAGCCCCCTATATGTATGGTCTAGGCTTTTGTACACATATCGAATTACCTCTGTATACGACAACAATATGACATCATATACTGTATTCTGTCATCTCTGATATGAAGAATTATCACCTCAGAAGTTTTTTTTCTTCTGAATATCTCAAAAGACTTTGTATCCACGATCTAAACTTCTAACCATTTATACAATTATAACGTTATCTCTGTATTCTGACTATGACATGAAATCTCATCCTAAGGCCACACCAATTTAATTTCTTGGTTCACGGATTTTTTCATAAAAAATATGGAGCGAGAGGGCAAAATAAAAATAAAAATAAAAATTGTAAAATGGTTGGGGTAAAGGTAACGGCTAATCCAAAACATAAAGAAAAAAAGTTTCCAGCTTTAAAAAGTACTATTCTTGTACAGTAACAGCACCTGTACCCACACTTTAAGGAGCTTATAATATAAAGGCCAATTTGCTACACCAGAAAGTTGGTGAATGGTTTCATTAATGGTGAAAATTTGCTGAGTGGTTATTTTTATTTTTATTTTTTTTTTCCAAAAAATAGGAGCGAGCGAATCCGTGAACCAAGAAATTAAATTGGTGTGGCCTAACAGCAAAAGAGAAAGCTAATTAGGTGGTCTGCAATAAATCATGTCCAAGGGCAGGGGAATGACCTTATCTGACCCCCCATCAAGAACACCTAGAGTCTGCCTTGTGTAGTACTGGAGGACATCAAGACTTCATCAATCAACTTGTCAGGTTTCAAGAACTTGTATCAAGTCTCAGAGGTGGCAGGTGGCGTCTTGACAGACCAATAAGGAGTTGAACCTTCTCAAGTTTACAAATGAATTTCTTCCAAAGCAAATCGTTTATGCCAACATTTTTCAGCTGGCTGTCAAGTGTGTAATATCAGGAAGGTCTCACAAAAGAAAGTATGTTATGCTATCCCTATAAAATTCAAACAATGTGTGCGCACGTGTCAAAGTTGCCCCCAAAGCTGGGTGTCTTTTCTTACCAGTTGGACGGTTGCCCAGTTTGCCCCTCCCACCTTTAAACAACACCCTGATCCTCAAACCTGTAGCCAACTTGACACACGTTCACACCCCTGTATCTAATCTGAAAGTTCGTGTGTGCCATATTTACACTACCCTTCAATTCGAGCAAGCTTACTGCAAATACGAATTGCCAGAACTGGCTTGGTGAGGATTCCTATGGTAACCCTGCTACACACACCTACATGCCTGCAGTAACTTGTGTGGATACAAAGGTCACGTTCCACATAATGACTTATAAATCAGGAACATGTGTAGTACAAGTATAGGCTGCTGCCGGAGACACAACAACATTGACACTGAACTTTGGTGACTTCGTAAATGTTTATGCAGTCTTTTCTAACTTTTTCTATCATCACTTGTAAGTTGTAACTTATTTTAATTGTCTAAATGCTCAGAGAATCAAATACTACTACTGTTCTACTACTACTACCACTAGTACCAGTACTACTAGTATTACACAGGTTGCAAGACTTCAAGCCCGATCAAGGCACAAGATCTTGTACAGACTGTATTGTAGTTTGCTGGAAGTAGCTTTATCAAAAACATTCAAGGATTTGAGAAATCTTCCCTGTGTACTAGTCCTTTGTTGCCTTTCCACCAGTCCAGGTGAGAACATAGGTACCTGTTGCTGATTGTCCAACAACCTTTCTCGCACGGGTTTTGCCCGCAGAAGGGTGGTGTTGTGTACTTTACCGCAGCACATACCAGTCTGAAAGCTTTTACAGACTTCCAAACGACTGGGGGTCCCCTTAGCTTCCTTCCTTTAGCAAGCTGTATCGCTCAATTAACCACTGGTATTGCCAATTAGAAACTTCAACCGGATGTGTCACCAGTCCAACACTGGAAGCCCTACAAACCTTTCGTCGCTTCCTTTTTTTAAAGAGAAATTCCCGGCTGGCAAAAACATTTGTAGAACTTCTACTATGAGTATGACACTAAAAGGGACATACTATATGACAATCTTACCCTCATTCTCAAGCCAAATCATTAAATCATTAGGACTAAACCATCAAAACTCCCTAGTGGCTCTAAAACAATATGTCTCTATAGGATTGTAGCAGGGGGACTGGAGTAAAAAGGGCCATCCAAACAAACAGAACATACCAGCAGGTTTGCCTAGCATGACAACTCCTTACTGACCAGGTCATGCACCACAGGACCTTAGGACAAGCTGTGGCAAGTACTGGGCTGGTCAAAAGCAGCACTTTTTAACTTGAAAAGTCTTGGCAGTGTTTCCGCCAGAGGGGCGTCCACCCGTCCAATGACGGTCCCATTTCGTTTTGGACGGCTTGAACGCAACCAGAGGCCGTCCTCATAAAAAAATTGCGACCCACATTTTGCCGAGAAATCTGTACAAAGTTGATAAATGTAAACCGCAGTTTTGTGTTTTGTATTGAAGCTAGAGGCTTAGGGGACGCCGTCCACAGTCAGAAAGCCGCTCACTGTTTGTTTTGCTATTGTTATGGTTGTTGACAATGTGTGTCGGCGGCCTTTCGCATACGATAATCAAAACCCGTTTTTCAAGGCCTCAGTTACACGAATTTGCCCTGTCACATAATTCGCAAACTTGGCGGTAGGTCGATCTCGCTATAAGTATAACACTACAAACTAAACTTTGTTATTGGGAGAAATAAGACAACACACTATTAAACTTTGTCTAGATTAACAACTTTAGTCTCTGTTTTCATCGTCAATCATCGTAAACAAAACAAAACACAATCAGATACATGTGCCCACCGGCCCGGGTGCTCGGCACGGGAAATCGACCTCGTTCAAGTTCGCTATCGGCAACACAGCGGAAAAATAAAGTGTTCACATAAGAGATGATGGACGTAAAAAACATCAAGTATAACTTTGGTTCCTTTTTATATGAGTTTTGAGCCCGAAAAATCTCCGAAAACGGCAGAAATTTTCGGGATAAATGTTGTTGTTGTTGTTGCATCAAAAATGGCGGTCGGTAGTTGTTGTGTATCCTAGCCAATCACAGCGCTAGTGTCCCGTGACGTCGCTAGCTTTCCCAGATCTCGCGAGAAGTCACCACGTGAGATTGCGGGATTTCGGCCGCCATTACGCTCACTGTCGCCGATAGACGATGTTTTTCGTCATTTCTGAACGCAAATTTCTCGATCTATGGAAGGTTTTAGATGATTTATAAGTATACCACAACACAAAAGAGAATATATACAAATGCTATTTCTTTTTTGAAAGTCCAAGAACCGTTTCTAGAACTTTTTAAAAGTCGTAGTACCCGTTCGGTGCGGCATACCGGTACGCGGCACAGATCATAACACTTCGGCACTGAACTTAATCGGACGTTTATAGTTGTTTTGTTTTTTCTTGCGACAGTTAACCATTAACTTTAATTTTCGCGATTTTACAATTAAATTTAATTTTCGCGGTTTTACAATTAAATTTAATGTTCGCGGTTTTGCAATTAAATTTAATTTTCGCGGTTTTCGCTCCCCAAGGTGGACGGCCTCCCAGCTGAGGTCTGGCGGAAACGCTGAGTCTTGGCTGTTGCCAGAAACAGTAGTTATGTCTATAAATATATATAATTTAGACTTTTTATACAGAGAAAGTATGAAGCATCTTTTCCTATGCTTACTAAGGCCCTTAATTCAACATACTGGAAATTCACCTAAATACAAGTTGTGGCAAGTACAGGAATGACCAAAGGACCACCTTTAAACTTTAGAACTAGAAGTCACAGTTATTTTCTTATAATAATAGTTATATGCCCAAACACAGTTGCTATTTCAGTAATGGCAATCGAATTTTACAGAGAAAAGTTGACAAATCTTCAGGTACCTTCAGGTAAGCTCCTGTCAACATACTGGAAAGATTTGTCACCTAAAATTTTGTTCTAAAGATGACAGAAAAACAGAATTGCCCTCCCTTTGGAAACGAGTTTTGACCCCAGGCCGTTTGTTATTATTCCCTCACGATCCACAGCTGTGGTAAGCGCTGTGAAGACTGTACAATACACAACACGATGGGACCAAGAATGGACAAAACTGGGTGTAAAGTATGCATACAAAACTGTTAATCTGAAACTGGAGGCACGGGTCACGTCAGCCTCTATTGTGTCGTCTATCTAACAAACATGGCAGGTGAGCTAAATATATACAGACCTGAACGTTCTTTGATGATCTTGCCGAACTCGTCGTGGTCGTCGAGATCTCCGTATTCCTCGTCGTTTAGATGGAAGGAAAACTCAGCCATGATGTGGGGTTGTTCGCGAACTTTTCCTCCGTAGAATTAAGTGTGTATCACAAGGGGATCCTAGCGTTAGAGAACCACCATCGCAAAATGCAAACAAGAAAATTCCGCTAAGCAAACGGCGCGCCCTTCTTCCAGCTTCCAGCCGTCTTCTTCAAGCTTGTTCCCGCGGTTTAAATCCACTGGTACGAACCTGCAGGAAGGACACAGGGAGGAAAAATCAGCTCTACCATCAAAAACAATGCCGCGGGACATGAAAAATGGGTCGATTTTTATCGCAGACCCCGCAGTAATTGTAATGTATTGGGTTGAGGTCACACGTGGAAAACATACACACCAAAGCGACGCTCAGATTTCGCTGCAGTGCCAAGTTTGCTCGCGCAACACACAAACTTTGCCCCAACCTGTTGCTTCCACAGCGCGACCAAAAACTCCCCAGTAGCTTCCACGAAGTGTTCTCAAGCGGAAGAGCTGGGTCGATACGGCATAGGGAGCCCGTTAGTTTGCTGGGACCGCTAGCTGGACGGACCGGTTGCTTATGTTGCATTTACGGCGCTAATGATTGTTGGTGAAATGAATACACCCCCAGGGAACGGGACATTCTCACTAGGCGGGGAGGGACAGCCTCAAAATCACAAAATAAATACTTTTTATAACGTCAACAAAACTACCAATTTTCATATACAAAGAAACAAAAATATTATTTTTCATATATGTTAAACGTTTTGTTATCATTTGAATAGTTATAATGTCATATAATGTGGATATAAGAAAATTGACAAATTTTTTACCCCTGTTTTGAGGAAATCCCAAGGGTCCAAAACAAAAAGATGGCGGGACATCCTGATCACATGACCTGCAAAGGTCCTAATTTATGTAGCCGCTTATTTGTAGCAGTGTCACACCTGAATGCGTCCTGACACTGACTACAATGGGACTGGTCTTTTGTCACCAAAATACTGCAGGAGTGCGTCTGCATCCGCTTTCCTTGTCTAAGAGAAAACAGACTTGCACTTCCCGAAGAATTGGACAGGTACAAATGTTTTGTCTGAATCTGTCAGGTGTGGTGATGGTATGCTTGTTCCGGGGCCCCACTCAGGTGTGCACAAAAATCAGTGCTGTTTGAAGAAGCAGTAAAGTCTTAAGATGTTTGCGGAAAGAGGGAAAAGTCTCAAGTATGTAAAAACTCCTTCGCTCCTATCTTATTGTTATCCAAAAGCCATGATTGACAAAAGTTACGAAAGTTTTTTTTTTTTTTTTTTTTCTATTCATAAACTTCTAAGGGAAAGAAATTCGGTGGAACAGGAAGTCAGCTATGGTCCAGGTAGCAACCTCAACCTTAGAAGTGTCAAGGTCTATTGGAACTAGACTTAACTGTCTTCTGTAAGACTTTTTCTTCTCTTTAAATCTTGTGATCTTGCTTCTAAGTTAGTTTGCTATTTTGGACCACCCCCTATATGAGGCACTAAACCATTTAGTAGTTTTTGAACTTTGGACGACGTCCAAGTTTGTAGCTCCTGTTCACAGTGAGGTCAAAGTTGAGTATGGCAGGGCTTTAAACACTGCCTGTTGTGTGTTTGCACTTGAGTGTTTATGTTTTCTTTGTACAAGGTGGCCACCCATACTCTCCATTGCTGGTCGTTTGTACAGAGGTATGGTAGTCACTTGGTGTGTTTGTTTGTTTGTTTGTGACAGTGGTGTGTGTCTTCATTTCCGCAATTGGCTTTTTTAATGCTGATTTAATTTGGATTTAGAGACTTGGGATTTGAAAAGTCTAGTCAAGTTCAAAGTCTAAAATCTTTTCATTGATATTTTATGATGCTTGACTGTTCAACTAGTTGAAATAGATGACTCAGAGTAAATCTAATTCTTCAACTTTCCTGAGTATATATATTTCCCAGCTCTATCAATATCCCAACCAAAGTGTCGTTCATGTCCACAGCAAAAAGGCACACAGCAGTGTGCAAGTCAGTGGCAGCTATAAATATGAAAACTCCCCCTGACTAAAGGTCCCTTAGGGTATCTTAATTACAAGTTTGCCATGACAGAAACCAATTTTATGGAAAGTATCTGCAGATCATTGCTGTAAGGTGTCAAGAGGTGGGCCATCGGCACATCTGAAGTGACTGCCTACATATATCTCAGTGCCCTTCAAGGAGGGTCAGTATGGGGGGTCCAGACAACGATTTACGCTGAATTCAGGAGAACCCCCTACGTATTACGCTAAATCAAGGAAGGCAATTACGCTAAATTTCGTCACCTCGCTACGATTTACGTAGATAAGATGGTTTTCCCTACGAATTACGGGAAATAAAATAGGCTGCCTACGCCTTACGTAAAAGAGCATGCAGACCCTCTTCAAGTGCCAAGTTCTCACCTCATTTGTCACAGGTCTGACAGCAGGGGGGAAATGGAGAAATCTCAAACATGATGCAAGAAACCAAGGAAAAAGATATAGAAACTTGCTTTGGAAATTTTTGGAAACCTTTAGTTTAAGGAATGGCAATGCTATGATAAGAACAAAAGCAATAAGAAATTGCAACGATAATGTCCATATATTTCAGTAAAAAAGCCAAGTGGGGCATCAGTTCATCTGAAGTGACAATTGGTACATGTACATATATCTGAGTGGCCTTCAAGTGTCAAGTTTGCACCTCATTTGTCACAGGTCTGGACAGCTGGGAGGCAATGAAGTGTGATAACTGGAGTAGTAACATGTAGTTTTCCCTTTCAGCATGGCAGGGTGCTGACTGAGTTTTGCCTTCTTGAAGTGTATGTTTCTTGTAGAAATCTCAAACGTGATGCAAGAACCCAAAGAAAAAATATAGGACTTGGTATGGAAATATGATACCTTTAGTTGAAAAATGCTAGTATGATAACAGCAAAACCAATATAAGCAATTATCTTTTAACTTAAATTGAAGTGACAATGTCCATACATGTATATCTTGGTGGCCTTCAAGTGTCAAGTTTACACCTCATCCATAACTGGTCTATGCAACTGGAGGACCTGAAGTGTGATAACATTAATAACATGTAGTTCTCCATTTCAGCATGGCAGAGTGGTGCCTGACTTGTGGAAGTGTGGATAGGCCGCACAAATGCAATTCTGTGGATGATGTCTTCTAGATATGTCAAATCTGATGTGTGAGCCCAGGAAAAAATTATGAGACTGGCTACAGGTTTACAGATGACAAATGCTGTAGAATGAACCCAATATCGTTAATATATGTATAACCTAGTTGCAAGAATTGATGCAGTGATCATTAACTATGGATCGAGGATGCTAACCAGGCTATTTTGCCCTTAATTTTTCAGGAAATATATATTTCTTTTTTTAGTTTTTCATCTCTGTCTTGCATCTTGTTTACTCCTTATTGCTGGGATGAAAACATCATTTCTTTACGCCAATGATCTTATAAAGGAAGAAATGGTTGTCTTGCTTTTGTTTATAAAGGAAACAATCATTGTCAAAATCAATGAGTGTGAGTGTGAGTGGGTGTCACTTACATCCTTTAGTATGAGCTAAAGCCGGGTGGGTCAGGTGAAATTGACACAACAGCTGTGGCGTGGGTTTGAGAGCCAGCTGGAGCTGGTCCAGCCCTGGTCCAGACCTGATGCAATGAAGTCCCTGTACACTTAGACCCTACAGTATTATAGCTGCATGAGTTCAACACTGCATTGCATTATTTGGAGAATTCCCTGGTGTTTTTTTAAGGTCTCACTATGACAATATGATTTGTTGGTTCTCAAATGAAAGTTTCTCAACTGGAAAAACAATGAAAACAATTAAACTTTGAGGACCAATGGTGAACTCAGTTTTATAGAGTGATTGAATTATAAATAAATGAAAACAGATTTGCAGTGGATGTCACTTGAAGATAGAAGGAAAATGTCCAGACTTTCCATGATGTACAAAATGACCAATAAACTGGTGGACGTACCAACTGACAAGTATCTAATACCAGCTCAAAAGAACATAAGTCACATGCATTGTTTTCCTTCCAACAGTCTGGTGGATGCAATCCAGTGTACAGCTCAATTGTTCAGGAGGGTCTGCATGGGGGGATACTGGCAGTGCAAAATGGTAGATTCTGGAGCTTTAGAATGGTTGATGGTAGGGCTGGGTATCGGTACAGCGTACCGGTACAAAACCGGTTTTTCTTATTGGACCGGTCCAGAAAAACCGGACCTGAAAAATTAGGTGGACCGGATGTTGGACCGATTAGAAAATTAACAGATCATTTTATCAGGCATTCACACGTTTTGACGCTTGCAGGTGGAAGAAAATAACAAGAGTGAAGTAGAGTAGAGTTTATAGTCATTTCTACCAAGTTTTACAGTCAATCGTACAGGTGCAGCTTTGTATGATTTTAAAACGTCAGTGTAAGTCTAATACTCCACCAAACAGATTTCTTTGTAGTGAAATGGACCATTGGTATGAGTCATACTGCATCAGGTCCAGGTTCAGGTCCGGACCTGGACCTAATCCTCTGGACCTGAACCGGACCTGGACCTGAATTTTATGTACTGGTACCCAGCCCTAGTTGATGGTAAATTGACTTATTTTATCATTGGGAGAGATTTTGGGAGCAATTTAAACCAATCAATCAATATCCTTTGTTAATATTTCATTTAATCTCATTGGATTTTTGGATTGGATTCATGGGGTCTTTGTCAGACCTTATCTGTGAAGACCGACAAAAACCCGAAGGCATTTCATCATTTGGCAGATTCCCTGGAGTTTTTGTCAGTGCCTATAAAATGCCAAGGTCAGGATTACATGCAATTAACAGCCAACTGGATGCACCACTCTGGAAGTGACACTGGAGTGTTGCGTCCAGTTGGCCATGTCGCTGTGTAAAGTTAACAAACATCCCAGATTAACAGGCAACACAAATTTTAAGAGGCTTTTAATGAGGTATTCCATGATCATTTCTGTCTTCCAACAGTGCAGGAATGGTACTCTCCAAGCAGAGGTTTCAGTTTCAGTTTCAGTTTATTTATGGTAAGGTTAGGCTCTGGCTGGTTTCTGACATCTTTTTATGCACTTTTGTTTGGCTTCATCTATTTTTTTGTCCAACAGCCCAAAGAAAAACATAGAGCCTGACCAATACACAAAGAAAAACTTAAACACCTGTCGGAGCCTAACCTCTGCTTGGAGAGCATTGTCACAGGAAAGATATTCCTGATTTGTTGTCTAATTTGATTTGACATACAAACAGTCTTATAACTTTTTACTAAAATTATTTATGCCAAACTTCAATAAAGCCAAGCTTACATATGCCAAACTGTAACATAGAGCCTCATTTCTATTCTCCAAGTAGAGGTAGAGTCGCGGAGATATAGCAGTAGTCGGGAAAATTACTGGCGCACTCCTCTACTACTCCTCTACTACTGCTTAATAGTTCTGCAACTCTGCTTGAAGAATACCTCATTTCAGCTCATTTAGACTGTGACATTGTAGGCCTGGCAAACGTTACACTACCTGAACTACTTATTTGACATGTCCAGTTTTGAAGGGTTTAAAGTGAATTGACCTCAATTGTCTCTAATGATGGAGAACTCACCTGCTGCGTTCAGGGTCAGGGCCAATTAAAACTACTGTTAAAATAAGGCCATAATGAAGTAAGATTAATGACCTGTGGAATGAAGGAGGACTTAATTGTTTTCTTGTCTGGACTTTGGGATGATTTAGCTTTGAACTAACCCAACAAAATCTGGTGCTTCAATTCAATGAACTTAACGACTGCTTAATGATATGCAACTGGCTCTTTACTACAGTAGAAGTCAGCTAATTGCACAACAGATTATCGCACACTTCTGTTAATTGCACGGAACCCTCAAATCCTGTAGTGGCGTGGTCCAGCTTGATAACTTCGTTTTGGTCTCTGAGATGCACTTTCTCTACTCTGCAGCAGGTTTTTCTTATGTAAATTTTCCAATAATATTTCCAATTTTTTTTTCCATGATGCTCATGTAATGGAGTGTTATCCGTGAGATTTTATGTACATGCCTGTAGAAGGTTCAAACCAAATATGTCCTAGTACTTCCTATCAGTTGGTGTGACTGTCCATTTATGTCTGTGCAGGAAGGATTCAGTAGGACATAAATCAGACTGAAGTGTTGCCATAGCTGGATAATAGGGTCATTATTTTCCAAGGAAACATTGGAGCAGGAGCTGGCAATGTGATGTACATTGTATATTCAAACATGATTATATACGTGTACAATGTAGGATCTTCTGTTATTCTTTTGCTTTGGCAATTCTCTAAACTGCTTTGCGATTGCTTGGGTTTAAAATGCATAATCAAGTTATTATATGAAAGTTGCATGAATGGGTCAGTGAATGCAAGTCTGATTGAGAAGCAGGAAAAATCTCCATTTTTTGTAAACAAAGTTGGTAACCTTGCAAAATATTTGCATATTATAATCAATACTAAATGTTTTGATTTGATAATTAAAAGTGGTATCTCCATAGGTCTATGATAACTTTTGGATTGATTCAGAAACGTTAGGCTCATATGATAAATTGACATTGAAGTTGATCCTTTATTGATTTGACTTGCATAAAAAGGTGTTTAAGATTTAGCTGTTTGGGGGAGTTGAACAGGGGTTGGGCCCCTGATCTTAGTAGCCATGGGCTGAGTAGGTTGAGGGTCCAAGGCCAGGGCCTGACATCATGGAGATATCATGGAGAACAGGCTTACAGGAGCCAGTACTAATTGCTCCCATCTGCTCTGTATTAGTCCAAGATGGGTCCATCCAGTCCAATTAGCGAGGCATTCACTCTGTACATAAGCAGATAAAACTGTAGCAACTTGAGAGAAGCTTTTTCTTCCCTCCTCAGTTTTAGATCTCTTCCGTTCTTCCCTGTGTTGTTTGTAAGAATGTGTAATGGGTTGGTGACACATAGCGCTGTGGTGAACAGAGAAAGGGCCGCTAGTCAACACTGTAATAATCTTCCATCAAAATGTTCATCTCCTGCCACTTTACTCCTCAATCTCAATCAACTTGGAATTTATCGGTGAAGCCAATGCCTTTTATAGAAGAAAGAAGGAAGCGAATCGGCTTAGAAATTCTCCTCTTTTGCTGTCATAGATTATCTTGCTGAGATAAGATGCAATGAGCTTTAGTATAGTTGTGAGATAAACACTTACTTCAAAGTAGATCTGCATAGTTTCTAAGACATACACAATGCTTTTATAATAGCTCGATGTGCATTTTGAATACGACTTTTAAAAAACATTGCATAGTTTTGTATGGTCTAAAATATATGCCTTTCATTTGTAAAGGTTGAATTATGCATCAAGAAAGGAAAAATAATGTTTTTAATCAAATCAGGACAAGTTTTTTGAGAGACAGACGATTGAATTCAAGAATTCAAACTTTTTTCCATATCTACACATCTTTTTTGTACAGATATGGAATTTCCTCTACATTCTTTTGAGAAACGTGTTATTTTTGTTGATTGTTTTTTGTATCTGTACTAGTAGATCTATGTCTCGTTTTACAGCTGGTTATGTTCGTAGACATCTCCTCTGCCATAACTGAATGTGTATTTTGAATACAAATTTTGTCTGAAAAACATGTAAATATTGTACAATTATCGTAACTGTAATTGTTTTTCATATCTGTCCATTTTGTTTTCCAGTTGATTCTGTGCACCTCTCCGACCCAGTAAAGACCACCACGTGACTGGGGATCCCAACAACCCAATGTGAAGAATTCCCCCTATAAAAATAGTCCGGGTCATGGTTTACTCACTAGCGGACTGTCTAAATAAGTAATCGCCATCAGTTTCCTCCAGGGTGCTGAAAGTGTTTACTTGTCAGTCACGAATGGTCCTCCTTTAGAAACAGCCACATCTTGGTATTGTTACACTGTTGCACAGTCGCATATTGATACATTATGACAGATCATGCTGGGTGCAACATTCCGTCGGCCTCTCGGGGGTAGATATGGGCAGACGGGTGTCATATGGTGATATTGTATCTCCATGTTTGTATATGGTTCGCATTTCATATTGTCTAGTCACATCTAAAAGACACCCGTTATTCTTCCTGTCTCTGAAAGTCGAATACGTCACAACTATCGGTGTCTGAAATTCGGATATGTTGCTCCTCTTTATACGGGTGTCATATGGTGATATTGTATCTCCATGTACACGTTTCGCATTTCATATCGTTTGGTCATATCTAAATAAAAGACACCCGTTATTCTTCCTGTCTCTAAAAGCTGAATACATCACGACTATCGGTGTCTGAAATTCGGATATGTTGCTCCTCTTTATACGGGTGTCATATGGTGATATAGTATCTCCATGTTTGTATACATTTCGCATTTCATATCGTCTGGTCATATCTAAATAAAAGACACCCGTTATTCTTCCTGTCACTGAAAGTCGAATACGTCACGACTCTTGGTCTCTGAGATTCAAATACGTTGTTCCTCTTTAGATGGGTGTCATATGGTGATATTGTATCTCCATGTTTGTATACGTTTCGCATTTCATATCGTCTGGTCATATCTAAATAAAAGACACCCGTTATTCTTCCTGTCCCTGAAAGTCGAATACGTCACGACTCTTGGTCTCTGAGATTTGAACACATTGCTGCTCTTTAGACTACAAAAAAAATTACATATACTTACTGTTAGTAATGAAGCTGTTGATAGCCAAGACTCTTGTTTTAAGATGAATCCTCTAGACAACGTACATCACAGATGAGGATACAGTAGATGTCAGAGTGACAGTAGATGTCCGGTTGTCCCTGTCCCTACCGTAGCCTGGCAAGACGTTAACGCGACGTAAACTTCAGAGCAAAGTGCGAAGCACGAGACACACGTACAGGAGGTGAAAAACAAGCGCGGGACGCAGAGAGCGACTACGGGGGCAACACTATGCGCGGATCAAAGGACAGGGCATTCCTAGGTCTACACTCCCAGGTCAGATGGGTGGTACTGCTGGCAACTCCAACAGGGCTCAGGCCTGGTAAACTGGGGGTGGGGCAGGGGACCGTTCACTAACAGTTTGGTGAGGTCTTGCAGCCCTTTTGTGCAAAGGGTAAGGTCAGTATTAGGGTTGCCCCTGTAGCTCAACTGATAGAAGCTTCACAGTTGATCTCCTGAGTCCTGGTTCTAATCAATTGATAAATGGGAAACCCAGGTCAAATCCTGGGTAGGGCATCTCGGTTGGGGCTGCACCTGTCTTTCAGAAGGGACGTATAATGGGGTACTAAGGAGGTTATTGGGGGTACCAATGTACCATGTTTGAGGAGATGCCTCTATATATAACAAGCTCGTCCGTGGAAAAATATATCCTGCTACAGAAGCAACAGGCCAGGAAGATCAAGTTTTATTCCTTGATGTCATGTATGTTTTATTATGGCTAAAAATAAATTTTGAAAGCATATCTGAGTCTAGAATGTTTTTCTGTGTTCTGTCATCTCTTCGTCACCCTTGACCTGAAATGAACCTGCCCTATTTGTTTTCATTTCCTGACCACCTAGAGTCCAGAAGCCATTATATTTGGACTGTTTATTGACTTTTTTAATGAAGACTTTCTATTTCTTTCCCTCACACAGACACACAGTGAGAGGAATTTTTATAAGCCCACCCACTGATGGGTGTGTCTCATATAGACATGAGTCATGCATGAACTTGGACATGGGAAAATCATTTAGGTCATGTAAGAGACAACATGAAGGTAATGAGGTCAAGTATGAGAGAGTAGAAAGGAATGTGTTCAGTATAAAGTTCAGTAAAAGACTTTTCTACTGTTTATCTATTCTGGCTTAATTGATCCAAAATCTTTCCACAATGTTTAAAACATATTCCATTAAGATTTTAAAATTTGCAGCCGCTAAATTTCAGGATGGGACAACAACTATTGTTTCTGTATTTCCTGAGCTGTATTTTTTATCTTCATGTAACAATTATATTTTTCTGAACATTTTGAACTGTATTTGTTGCACAATATTGCCCTAGTCTGTACTACACCGACTGACAGTAGTTGTAGTGTCTGTAACAATTACTTCAAATAGCTTGTAAAAGGTCAAGTTCAAGGGTTGTCGGAATGTGGCATTGACATGTCTTTGAACTTGTAAAACAGCAAATATATCAGTCTCCATACTTAAGATAGATATCTAAACTCTCCCAAATGTAAACAAAATGGAGGAAAGTTCAGTCATTCATCTGGTGACAAGGAGGAAATCAATTTACAAATGCCTTTGCCTGTCAAGAATGCTCAATTCAGTGACTTACTGAAAATAACTTTGATAAAAATCTTACAATCCTATAAATAGATTTTATCTAGCCTGATTAAATCTCGCTTATATCAGCCCGCCCAACATCCGCCGGCCTCCTGGGGCCAGTTACAGCCCTGGACAGCAGAGTTTGTTACACAGGCGAGATTTTATCTAGATCCGTGTCGTGATTTTGACTGAAATCTTGCTGTGAATTTCATCTAGATCGTGATTTGGACAAAACTGTTACTAAACGTAACTGCGAATGTTATCTGAATCAATGTTATGTCTGAGTGCCCCACCCCTTTCCTCATCTCCCCCTTGAGTCATGGTTTAATTTGGCAGGAGATAATGTGGTCCTGATGGAAGCTGCATCTGTTACAGATCCCTGGCGTCGGACCAATAAGCCGGGGTTTAGGCCAACTTGCTGGGCAGACTGGGCAGCATTGTACAGATGAATCAAGAAGTTCATCTGAAGGTTTCTTTAATATGAACTTTCCTACAAAAGCGGTACCACCATTGACTTTCTTGACCTTCCCTAGCCTATCTTGATTCCCTGTAATTTATTTATTCGGAAATCAAATGACATGGAAAAAGTGAAATAATTTTGGTAAATTCTGCCGGCCAGAAACGATTAAAGTTGCCCGTAATGATAATTCAAGATTGATTGCCCTCTTATTCATATAATCAACGAGGTTAAAATAATTTCCTTGGTATACTTGAATTCATAGCAAGGCAACAAAATGTTCCATGATTTCCTATTCCAGCCTAATACGTAGAGGGTTTTCAGACATTTTAGAAGAATACCTAATCTCCAAGCAGATCCTACAATGGCATAAGATGGCAAAGGAGTGTAGTCAGCCAAGAGGTGTACATTTACCATGTAGTATCTGCTCCCAGTCGGCTGTTTCCCAATCCCGGTTGCGAAACACACTCCTAGGCCGGCTTCACTCCTCTGCCAGCTTTTGATACTAGTTTATGCTACCGTAGGATCGCAGTGCTTTGAGATTAAAGAATACCCACATAAACAGTCCGTAACCCCTACGCATGACCCCCAATGTATGAACAACCCCACCCTTTATGCAGATCCTCTATCTTCAGACTCTAGATGTGGGCAGCGTTGAAGTTCGTCTAGAGACTTCTTATGAACTCGGTTACAAACGCTTGGCCGCTGATGACTTTCCTGCACTTCAAGGCGGACTTACAAGACAAGTCAAATCAAGTGAACTTGTGTCTCAGCCCCCAACGTCTCAGCCACATCCTGTGAGCTTGTTGGTCTTGGTTAGAGTATCCATTAGTCCCAACATTGCAGTATTGGTTCAGCAGACTCGGGTGCCAAAAGTAATCGCTCCCACTTGTGAGAACGCGCAGTTTGCACTTCTGAGATGATGGTTTTCACAGTTGTTCGGTCGAAGTCAATGTCAGAAGTGTGGATGTCTGTGGGCAGGAAACGTGCCCCATGTGTAATAGTTTCCTGAATCACACAAACAGGGCTGTGTTTAACTTAATTGTGTTCCATCCCACACATTGTTCACAAAGAGGTTTTTTAACCTCCTTGGTTCACCTTTTGAGACATTTCATTTTCGTATTGAATCTGTCATCAAATATCATTTTCTGCCTTTTTGTTTTCATAGATAAGTAAGCAATTTCATGTTATGAACTTGGACATGAAATTTGTCCCAAGAAGCAAATTTCCGTGGATGGAGGGACGGGTCCTGGTGTAAATGGTTTCCTGAAAGCGGCTTCAAGCATGCAACGAGAGCCTGAGTGGGCGTTGGACTGCCACTTGAACTTAAGTATCATCAACATAGGTAACGTTAGTTCACCTTCATCCACGGATAACCTATATAGTATATCCGTTGTTTCTAAAAACACGGTACTTATGGACATTAATTATGTTGACGGACGGCGGGTCCAAACTATACAAGTGTGAAAATGTTGCTATTTGACATTGCCTTCCATTTACTTGATGTCCCTAGATATCTTATGTTTAGAGACAACGGATATAGGTTACCCCGCGGATAAAGGTGAATTGGCGTTACACCTCTAAGAGATTTAAAATGGGACATACGAAAATTCTTATCTTGCTTATAAAATAAGGGTTCAGACAGCAAGCTTTCATCTTTGAGCGAGGCTATTGACACACCCAGTGTGTCGATAGCCTAACAGGCTATTGACACACTGAGTGTGTCGATAGCCTGTTTAGGCTATTGGCACACTCAGTGTGGCGATAGCCTGTTTAGGCTATTGACACACCCAGTGCTAGAAACCACTAAAATGAGGAAATCTTACGATTATATTTGACAATCAACACTCTGAAAAATACAAATGGCATCCTGTGTCCATTATCAACCCAAAATACGATCTTTTTCACGTGTTTACGGCACAATTTTAAACATCGGAATCTGCTATCATACCCGGTGCTAGTTTTACTGTCACCGCATGTGATCATGGCAGCCATGTGGATCGGTTAGGAACACGTTTTCAGCTGTGTTTACCGACGAATTCCTGCCATATTGGAGAATTTTCGGCCTCAAAACTTATATCACTAAGGAAGCGAAGTTATAGTTGTTGTTTTACCTCCATTATTTTTAATGTGAAAGAAATATTCTTCCGAGTCGCTGCCGATAGCGCCGGAACCACACGGCCGAAAATTATGACATGTTTTGTGGTCAGTGTTATTTTTGGTTTATATTGTTAACAGAAACTTTAAAAGTTGTTTATATATAAAATATTCTTATATCAAATGGATGTTTAAAAAGGGACAAGAAAAATTGAAAAAAAAAAAATTAAAAAAACTCCGGCGCGGACTCGAACCGGGACGGAGCTGGTGTCATGAATTCCCTGGCCCAACGTTCTACCCACTACGCTACGTCAAACATACATGATTAAGGTTGTATTATTAGGTATCCAAATGTAGGGCATAACTTGAATACGTCCGTTCATTCCAAGATTCAAAGATTCCAATGTCTAATCTTCCGAACAATGTCTAATCAACTATTGCTTGTGTAAAATATTGCCGGAAGGGCATGTTAAAAGCTCTGATTGGCTGACTGGCATCTCGGTGTGTCAATAGCCTGTTTGGCTATTGGCACACTGAGTGTGTCAATAGCCACAGCGTTCATCTTTTCCTCACCAAACTTTTTTTTAAATGTTTCAAATTATGAAATTTTAAAATGTTCGTGAATTTTTGTCGACATTTACTGCCGGGGAGATCGCCCTCTAGAAGATTTTTTACAAGTTTGTTTGAAGCACTTGAGACTGAATCCCGGCCCCCCTCCGTTACCATGGTTACGTAGAAAGACGCACTGTCCCTGCAACCCCAAGGTCAGGGGTGATGACCTTGTGACAGGAACGTGAAAAATGTAGGTCAAACAGATGTTCTGTTGTGTCCAATTAGGACTTTAGAGAATTTTGGACGTGTTTTCTCTCGGAATACATTATATAGAACCAATTTATTCCAAAACGTTTTTGATTGTTGAACAGATATTGTTGAGTGAAATTCTATTTGCTCCTATCATAGTGAGAAGTACACGCTCCTATTGGGAGTCTGGTGTAAACAAGGTCAGTGAACTCTGCATAGCTGAATGTCATGTGGGTACAGGCTACGTAACGTTACAGCGTCCGTTCGGTATAAAGTTTACTGAGTGAGAGTACATATAATTTCCAACACAGAAAAGTTGGACTCAGTGAGTGCCCAAATTTTCTATCAGCCTTTGCCAAGTGCTGGGTAACGGTTGTTCATTCATTGACGAAAACATTTGTGCTGTAACGTTACAGTGTAGTCCGACTTCTTCCTGTGTTAATTATGTCATGTGACTGTGGGGTTCTAGCGCCGCCAAACTGACCATCGAATCCCAGGAGCCAAGGCTCCGCCAAGAGACTGTTTCTACTCGCCTCTTACCACTACAAGTTACAGTTGAAATCTAGCCTCCTTTGCACACTTTCGGAGTGGTGGTGTTCATTTTTGGTATTAAAGAGCGATTATTCGCGATTTTCAACATGGGCTAAGGAGTAAGGTTCTCCATTTATGTAGAGGAAGGGAGTTTGCCGGAGAAGTTGTACTGCCCCGTCCGTGGAGGTAATCTTCAAGCAGATCCTACGGTAGCATAAGACAGTATCAAAAGCTGGCAGAGGAGTGAAGCCGGCTTAGAAGTGTGCCATTCGCTACCGGGCAAACGGACACCTCTTGGCTGATTACACTCTTGGCCAGTTTGGTACTACCTTATGCCATTGTAGGATCTGCTTGGAGTTAACGTGAAGGGGGCTAGTTGATACCCTGCTTCAGAACTTACGTGCATGTAACGTTAATGAAGAAGAAGACCTTTATTGTACATTCATACCCACTGGGTTCAGTAAAGGTCACAATAAATGATACAACATGATATAATGATATAACTCGGAATCTACACTACTCAAGGATCGTATTCTACTGCGTAAATTCGGCTTCTTCTCGTTTCTTTGTGATATTGAAAATGTAAGAACAGATATGCTTTATAAGTAAAGGTTTGTCTAGATTCATAAGGAATATAAATTTGTCTATATTACTTAGTCGTATGAAGTGGGGGAACATGGATTCTGTTAATCTGCAGAGTTCAGCTCTCTCTTTCTTGTACAAACTACATTCTACTACAAAATGAAGTTCGTCTTCTAACTTATCTACATTGCAGTATCTACATATTCGTTGTTCTAGAGGAGTGCGGTTATGTCTTCCGGTTTCGATGTGTAATTTGTGGCAACTGACTCGTATATGTTAACAGCATTTCGGAATGTGTTACGAGATACGCCAAAAGATAACAGGTCCAGGAAAGACGGCATCTTCAACAGGAGAGTTTACACAAACGCGGCATAAACCGATGAGGTTGTGATCATAACGGCGGAAAGAAACGTTTCTCCTCTGTGATTTCAGACTCAGAACTGTGAAAACTTCCTCAGCTGGATCAACCGTGTGTCAGGCACGGCTGACGGAGCACAAGAGGATCTGCATGGGGGGATTCTGGCAAGGCTTAATGAGTTTAGAAGGGCCAGCAACGCCTAATAGCAATTTCAGGAAATCTGGCAACCCTGAACAGTAAGGCCCCCTTTCCACCAGACGGTGATAGCGATGCACTCTCACTGCGACCTAAGTAGGATATGTGTAACCTTTGATTTCATACTGGGTATATCATACAGAGCGTAAAAGTGTAACTAAGAGGGCAGCAAAACACACAAAGTGTTAAAAATTTCGTCTCTTTTCTATACAATTCGTTGAGCGATCTGTCAAATTCTACATGTATGTCGCAGAGAGAGCGCGGCGAGAGCGCCGTCCTAGTGGAAAGGGGGTATAACCTATATTGTTTTTGCATGCAAAAGGTTTAGACTTGATTATTTAGTCCATTTATTTAGTACAGATTTTGTTTTTGCTTATAAAAACGTGTTAGTTGAAAAAAAAACGTGCTAATGTAATTTATCATTAGTTAACTCTTTTTTTTTACTAGACGGTTATTATTGAACCTTTTAACTGGTAAAAAATGGGATAAGACCCCCGCTATCCCATTTTTTTTACCAAAAGGTATTTCTTGAACCTCCCTTTAGCATAATAAAGGAATAAGACACCCGCTATCCCATTTTTTACCAAAAGGTATATTTCTTGAACCTCTCTTTAGCATAAAAAAGGGATAAGACCCCCGCTATCCAATTATTTTTACCAATAGGAAGTTTTGGGGAACGAGTTCACATTGGCACAGAGACCCTAACGCAGGGATGCAACAATTCCAGACATGATACCTGGAGGATAAACTTCTCGCGACTCCACATCAAGGGAAGCTCAAACTTGACGACCTTTGTGCCTGAATCTGCGACAGCTGCTTTCACAGCTCAGAAAATGTCATCCTTATACCCCCCTCACACTAGGCGCGATTCGATCGGACGACGAATCTGCGAGCTCTACATTACGAGGAGGCATGACCCTGACGGGAAGGGGGGACCTCTGCCATTTCTTCGTCGGCAGTAGGGTCATGCCTCCTCGTAAATTAGAGCTCGCAGACTCGTCGTCCGATCGAATGGCGCCTAATGTGAGGGGGGGGGGGGTATTAGGAGCTCTTTTAAAACTTCTTCAAAGGATACTTGGATACTTTTGAATGAGCTTTTGAAACGCAAGGAAATAAGAAATCTTCTAGGACTGGAAAGGGACCGTAAAAGTTTTGCAAAACTCTTTTTCGAACACTTTCAAATAGACCCCTTTCCAAAGTCCAGTGCATCAAGCGAAATGAGGGTTTAGTGGTAAATTCTGTTTTACTGACAAACCCTCATTTTCCCAAACGCGTCTGGAGTTTAGAAAGTTGGAAATTATTGCGCTGAAACTTAAAGATCGCTTCAAATGCTAACCAATTTTGGCGTAGGCTTTTTGCTTACATATCCAATTTCCGAATGATTGAAATACGAACAAGTCTTCTGAAAGAACCCCTTCAGGCAATGTGGTGCAATGCCACTTTGTACGTTTATGAAGGTTAGACATCCAGCTTAGCTTAACAATATTCAAATACGCTTCAATCTCTAAAACTGGATGAAAACTAATCTCCAAGGAGATCCTACGGTGCCATAAAATAGTATCAAAGCTGGCCAAGGAGTATAGCCGGCTAAGGGAGTCAAACGGGCACCGGAGTTTGATACTATAAATTACGCCACCGTGGATCTGGTTGGAGATTAGATAAAAAGGGAGTTTTACTTCTCCACTTGTGTTTCTTGATGTTTTGCCAAGGCCCAGCGAGCTGAAAACAGAACGGATACCGAATGGCTGAAATACGAACAAGTCTTTTGAAAAGAACTCCTTTCCAATGGTAGTGTACATCCCATCTTGTACGTTTTTTAAGGTTAGACGTCCAGCTAAACAATATACAAATACGCTTCAATCTCTACAAGGACGTTATGATCTCTACAACTGGATAAAAACGGAGATTTACTTCTTCACTTGTGTTTCTTGAAGTTTTGCCAAGGCCAGGGGAGCTGAAATAGCTGAGCGGATACCCAACCGGCGCACCCCTGATCAAAGCACCACACGAACCTTAAAGAGCAACAAGTCCCGCTTGAAGGCCATCTCCAGCTGGGCGAACCTTAGTGAACTTGAGTGAACTTGAGTGAACTTGACCTCTTCCAAGCTCCAGGTCTTTTGTTGATGCCTTTCCCATGAATTGTCCAAACGAGTTCCAAACAAACGCCACGCCACATTACTAACGACCGCGCCATGAGACCGATTCCTTCAACAGACTTTGTCAAAATACGGGTCTTTTCATAAATACTTTTTGACCCTCTCGCTTAACTTGTCTGAATGTAGTTTCAACACTGATGTTAAAGAGAGAGGGGCGTTTTTAAAACCAATCTTTCGATGACATTTATAAATCTGAATAGTTGAACCTCTTTGTACTTTGAGTCAAATTGCTGCTTTCTGCATGTATCGCTGTATTAGAAATGTACCAAATATCAGTTACTCAAGCAACTGATTTTATATCTACTATATCTAAGAGTAGACACTTGTGATATTGTTTTTACACTGTTTGAATATCTCATGCATGTTACCTGCAATTAGCCCACGGGCAAGAATGTGCAATAAACTTTACAATATATCCTTACTATGAATTAATTTGCATTATCAAGTTTTTATCGGATATTTCTTTTAGTCCCCCAGCACAACAAACAAAAAGAAATCAAAATAGACGAAACATAAACTTTATTTGAAGACCGATAAAAACGCATATAAAAAGTCCAAAACAAGGTGGATAGTATTACCAGTCCCCAAAGGCAAACGTCCCACAGGTAAATCACTGCCTAATCCTTCAGTTTCTCTGTTTACTTTTGCTATTATTTATGAAGTGATAAATGCTTCCCCACACAGACAGCTTAACCCTTTAGTGAGATGTCTATTAAATTCCTCTTGACTACATCCCTGTAATCACGGCTTGCTGAGGAGGTGACCGCAGGTATTGTGCTGGCGTCCCTCGGGGTGTGTCCGCGGTGGTTAGTCATACAAAGGATGCAGATCCACATAAATCCCTCTTTTGTGGGGGTGAGGACGCGGTTCAAGAGAGGAGAAAATTGTGCAGCAAGATTAGCCTGGGTACCATCCTATTTCTACCGGAGCTCCTTACACTCACTTCCCTAAAAAAATTTTTAGGGGTAGCGAGTGTAAGGAGCCCCGGTAGAATACGGATGATACTCAGGCTACAGCAAGATGGAAGGAAGAGGATGATTCTAGTCTCTACCAGACCGACTACACTGGTCATTGTAGGGAGAATAATTTGCCAGGGGAGTTTTGGTATAGGAGTGTTTGGCCAGCCTTCGAAGGGCCTACGGAGGGGGAAAAGTACAGTATAATATACTAAACCTTTAATAGCGTGGAATGACTCACCTGGCTATTATATATAAACTTCCCAATTCTGTTGCCGAATTCTACGACCCTCGTACCTACTCTCCAAGCAAAGGTTGGGAAATCGTGAGGATAGCTAACAGAAAAGGGCGGCATATATCATAAAGAAAAGGGTCATGATTTTCTTCATCAATTTCTGCTTAGAGGGTACCAGTACCCCCGTAGGAAAGTGTGATGGAGGAAAGGGTAACTCCACAGTAACCCAGAAAGCCTCAGTTCTGAATGTAAGATCATGTAAGTCTGATTGTCACATCACAAGCCAGCTCCTCGGCTCTGGTTTTGGCTCGAAATCCGATTTGCGAGGCTTAGAATGAACGGGCTAACATGCACCCCAAAGAATTTTAAAACAGGCACTCCCCCTGACGTAGACCTATCCTGTATCAGGCAAACGATATTATTTCAAGGATATATACTAGTACTTGAAGGTCGCAAAAAAAATTGTAAAATTTGGGATCTCTCAACAAGTACCGTAGTTTGAGCTCATAGATCCAAAGGAGGCTTCGACATGATTTTGGAATCTCACTAGCTTTAAAGGCCCAAAATACAAGACTTGGTGTTTTGCTGGTGTCAACTGAAGCAAATGTTGAAACTTTTAGTTTTGGTTCTGAAAAGAGTACCCAAAGGTCACTCATTTTTCTAATGCAACTTAACATACTACCAACTGTCAAAGTGTGCTTTAAAATTTGTTGCATGGAAAGTGGTAAGACCAATGTTTGTACACTTTGTAACGGTGGAAGCTATTTATGTTGTGGTATTTCGGACACAAACATGCGACAAGTAACATGTAAACACAAACGGCTAGGACATGTTTAGGAGGGTACATTACAGTTGTCATGACAACTGCTGATCATGTGATCTCTGTACGAAGTGACATGGGTGATGCAAATCAGCTGCTTCCTTACTTCTTTTTTTCCATCCTTTTTCTTTCTTTCTTTTTTTCTTTCTTTCCCCTTTCTTTCTTTTTCCTCTCTCATTTTCTTTCTTTTGAAAGGAACCATCGTGCAATTTGAAATTAAATTGTAGAAGGAAATCATAATTAGGAATAAAATGAAAATTCAAATGTCATAGACCCTTTAATTTTTCTTTACTGGTGGTCTATTCTTTCTGCGATTTAAGACCGTTATGTTATTTCTGTACTTCAAGGCCAGTTCAGCAATCCAGTTAATACTTTTCCCTCCACAGAGGGTCTGCATAGGGGGCTCCCGACATTACTTCACGCTGAGTTCAGAAGAACCCCTTCGTATGCTACATTACGTTAAAGATGAAAAGGCGTTATTCCACCTTGCTACGTATTCCTTGGTCATTACGTGGAGAAGATGGCTTTCCCTATAGGCTGCTTAGACTTTTGCTGAAAAAGCAGCATGCAGGCCTTCGTGTATGGGGGTCTAATATTTGCAATGACTATCTTATGTTTCCTAGTGAATTCCCACTTTGAGATTAATCTCCAAGCAGATTCCCCGTCGGTGGCAAAAGATAAGTATCAAAGCTGGACAAAGAGTAAAGCCGAGCCAGAAGAGGTCAGCCGCGGTACCATGAACATATCTGACGCCCTTTGGCCGGTTATACTCCTTGTCCAGCTTTGATACTATCTTATGCCACCGACCAGAAATCTACTTTGTAAACGCATTTAATTTCGCGGTGATTTTATTTCGCGGTAGGGGTAAAAAGGGACTGTTCGCGGTGGTTTTAAGTTCGCGGTAGTACCATGCACTGTAGTCTCTTACTGCCGTGGAAAAATGTCCGCGGTGGTTTTAAATTCGCGGCGACCTCGAACATTAAACAACCGCGAAAGTTTCTGCATTTACAGTAATCTTTTACAGAGGAGGTCAGCCGCCTCCCTATGCCCGTCTGACTCCTTTTTTTTCGGCTATACTCCTTGGCCAGCTTTGATACTTCTTATCTTATGCCACCGGGAATCTTCTTGTAGATAAGTGGAGATGACCGATGTGAAATACTGTAACTTGCAGAGACTGCAGTGCATGGTGCTACCTGGAACTTAAAACTACCGCGATAAGTTCTTTTTCCCGCTACCGCGAAATTAAATCCCGGCATTTACAGTATCTTTTGCCACCGAGAATCTTGGAGATTAGTGGAGATGACCGATGTGAAATATGTGCAGGAAATCTGAACCAGCATGGCGGCATGAGGCATGATGTCCCCCATGGCAGGAGGGATGACACAGCCGTCCATCTTCATAATATTTAGCCTGCGTTTACACAATCTCGGGCTGGTTGGGGGGTGGTAACTGTTTGGCCTGCCATTAGTAGAAGCTACATCTTATACTAATTTCAGAAGTTAGAAGTATACCAATGACATAACACAGTATCAAAAGGGCCAAGCGCTGTCAAACAGATACCGTTTGGGCCCTTTTGATCATAACCTATAGTATTATAAAATCTTGCTTGAAATCTACAGAAGATATGAAGGCAAAATTGTTGTGAAACGTTTCTCAACCTCCTGAGTCTACTGAGCAACAAACCTTTCTAACTCCACAGCTCAGTTGTGCTAAAGGATCCTAAAGGCCCGCTGCTCGGAACTAAAGCTGTAGAAATGTTACCATTTTGGGTACCCTGGGAGCCAGCCGGGATCGGGAAGCTAGGACAGTTTATTCGGTGGCCTAAGACAGTCAGGCCCGCCGATCTCCTATTAGCACCCGGGGAGTTTAAGCCCGATTAGGTCCATCGCAATAACTCCTTCGGGCTTAAACTCCTCCGGAGCACTAATGTGAGATCTGCGGGCTGACTGGATTGGGTCGCCGAACAAAACTCGCTAGCTACCCGGTCCTGTCTGGCTCCCAGGGTACATTTTGGGCTGTCTACCATGCCTACCTCTGTTTGATGATGTTCCTTCCCTCCAGGACATGGGAGATGACACCAACATCCATCTTCATAACGCAGCAGGGCTGGCAGGGAAATGTTATCTCAAGCCTCCTCTCTATAAATCTTCTCCTAACATAACTCCTCCTTTTGAGCTATTCTGGTCAGAAAAATCAATCAATCTCATCAACTACACGTATCAATGAGCTGGGTTTCAATCTGATAGCAATATCTATCCAATATCAGGCGAGTTTCATCCTCTTTTTTTGTTGGGACATTCTAAGTTCATTCAAGGAAGTTAATCTTGATATTAAACGAAGGAAGATCTGTTCAAATACCTTATGTCATCATCTAACTACGATATACTGGAAAAACTCTGTAAGCTCGTCCACGCATGTTTTAGGAAGAGAGAAGAAGCATGTAAACTGTAGTATATGTATAGCTTTCCAATTACTTTCTATGTACCAAACTGACTGCAATTAACGCCAATGGGGCATGAATATGCAATAAACTTCATTGTCATTGTCATTGAACCTCCTTGGTTCATTATTGCCTGGTTGAATTTTGACCAGCTTTCTTCAGCTTTAGTTAAATTTTTTTTGGAACAATTATTTTTGGGAGCTGGTGTTGTTACCAGTAGCTTTTGAAAATACATTATTTTATCAATTGCAAGTCATAAGTTCAGGGTCATTTTTTACAGATGAGGTGACATTTTTGTCTGTCTGAATAAGCAAATTTCCAACCTGGGACGGAGGGATGGGTCCTGGAGACAGCTCTGATCAGCAACATATAACCATGTTCTCGGAATTAAGTAATTAATATGTGATGAAAGAAACTCACAAATAAACAGTATTCCACAATACAGCAACTGAAATACAGACATTTTATTCAGCCATATGTCTAACAGGTGACCCCAGTATATATATATACAACACAGAAGTCAAGGATCATTCTTGTTTAAAAGTGTGAAAACCACAAAAACATGAATTCACTTTTCAGAAATTTTCAGCCAAAATATACATTGAGGAATTGAAACATCATGTACCACAGAATTCACCCATATTTACAGTTAAAACACCCTTCTACACTGTGCAGAATTACATGTACATTCACACAAGAAGTGGTTGGATAGAAAAATATCTTAAGTTACTGGACGGACTAGAGAAATAGAAAGTAGTGTCTTGTAGAATTCGTCTATTCACAGTTGTTAATAGAATCTAGGATGATATTGTCAACGGTAAACTTGCATGACAAAAAGATGCTAAGGTTTTCTTTAGCAATATCTCAAATAGAGTTTATAGAATTCATTCACATGTAGCAATTGCAGTTAGAGAGATTTTATTAGTTTTTAACATCAATCAATTCATAAGTTACACCTGACGATTAACACTTCCTTGCAGACAACCCAACTTCAATCAATGCTCTTCTATAAAAAGCAACTGATCTACAATGAGAAAAATGTTTGAAAATTTACACAAAGATTTTGAAAAAAATTCGAAAATTCCAGAAACTTTCGAAAATTCTACAAGTCCACCTTTACAAGAATCCTGCATGTATTTGATAGCATTTAGCCTTGCCCTCTTTCCTGGACATGATACCAGTGTTATACCCCATGTGGAGCCATCCAGGGTCCAAATGAAGTGTAGCCAATGTAGCAGAACAACATAATTGGTCCCATTTCACTGGTCTGGACCCCCATTAGGGGGCATAACCCTGTCTGTATGGACCATCAGGATAGAGGGGCACATGGGCCAAGTTTGACAAGACAGTAATAGATAGGTGCTGTGTGCATAGCTTGTAAATTGGCTGGTATAAGGCACGCTTGGTAAAGTGGCTGGGAGAAATGTGCTTTCTGGAATTGAATTGGACTGCATTTTCAAACAGAAAAATTGACTTGAAAATCTGGGTAGGTCCATTTTTTTGGTTGGAAATTGTTTAATTTCTGATCCAGAATAACTTCTGCCAACACAGATGAACTTTTTTCAAGTTAAGAAATATACATGTTCATGTACATATTTTGCATAGATAAAGTCACCTATAGGGTTGTGCACCATACCAAATAGTTTTCATTTTTCCAGACCACGCGTGTATTGATCTAAATTCCGTGTTGCTGAATTCCCAATTCTTTGGTGTACATAAAAATATTTCACCATGCACTATGTGAACATTCAGAAACAGTCTGACATGCAGGCTCTCCTACATACAGTGTGTACAAATCATGTAGATGCTGTTGTTACATACAGAATTCACTTATGTAAAACTAAGCACTGTCTAAAAACACTACTATCCCCCTAAGCGACCCATGTTGTTGCGGGTCCGTGCCCCCCCTAAGCGACCCATGTTGTTGCAGGTCCGTGCCCCCTCAGCGCCAGGAAGACCTCCATCTTCTCATCGAAGCCGATGGGTCTCTCCTGCGGCTCCCGGTATCTGCAGAATCATCAAAAGAACTTCATTAGCATTTGGCAGACTTGATGATCTAAATTTTCATTACACAAAACTTACTCAAAGAGGTTAAAGAGTTAGAAGAATTCAAGATACAGGGAATCATATACTGTAAATGTTTTTAAGTTCGCGGGGATTTCGCGGTAGCGGGAAAAAAGACTTTTCGCGGTGGATTTAAGTTCGCAGTAACACCATAGACTGCAATCTAATATCATAACAGAAAAATGTTCGCGGTGGTTTTAAATTCGCGGTGAAGTGGTCACCGCGAAAACCGCGAACATTAATCCACCGCGAACATTTCTGCATTTACAGTACTTTTTTGACATTATCCAATTGGGATGAAACTATAGATCATACATTACAAGATTGCCAAAACAAAAACGAACACACATAGCAAGTTGTCCGCAGGGCAACCTATATCCGTGGCTTTTAAAAACGGTATCAAAGGACATCAAGTTGAAGGACAATGGTCCATGTACTGGGTTTTATACATAAATGTCATATGATGTACATTTATTTATTTATTTCTGTAATCTTTATCCAGGGTGGTCCAAGCTCAGTGCTCTTGCACTGCTTTTCAGTGGAGCCCTACATGTAGGTGTATATGGATTGTTCTTAGCTGCATTGACTGTTACCACCCATAAAGTATAAAAAAATAAATAGCAATAGTTCCTGAACAGTTTCAGTATGATCCATACTTCTTAAATTCAGAGTGGTGCAGGTAAAATTTGCCTGGTGCAGTTAATTTTCAATGTTTTTCTGTACCAGTGCAGGTATGCAGAAAAAAGTAATTTGAGCCCTGACATTTAAAAGTTAACAGCGTTAAAGACATTACCTCCTGGTCATGTGCTCTCCCAGGAACTTGATGAGGTTGCACTGCTCCTCAAAGTGCTGAAGCTTCTTCCTGTACTTCTTACGCACGTACTCCGACGCCTTGGGGTTGTGAGCTGGGGAAAATAGAAGAGAAGTGTTAAGATGAAGCTTATTCCAAAATCTCAACATTTTCACAAAGGTCACCATTTGAATGTATACATGTATACGAGGGAGGATACAAGCTAAGCCATGTTTGGGACTGTTTTCTCACCGCAAAAGCGCCACCTACATCGGCTACATATAGCGGTGAGAAGCAGAACTCCAGTTAGAAGCTCTGACGAAGGTGTCTGAGAGACATCGAAACGTAAGCATGCCTGTAGCCAGGATTTTGGTTGGGGGCGGGGGGGGGGGGGGGGGGGGGTTCTTTTTAGGACTTGGGGGACTCCCTGGGTGGGGAACAAGAAATCTCCTTTATCCCGGATACATGGAGTTCAGGGCAGGAATCCCTCTTCTGGGGGAGGTATAAAGGCCCTCCCGAAGACTCTGTCACGCATGAGAAAAAAGGGGTCTCTGTCTTAAAAACCAACATCTTCCTTAATCACCCCCTAAGGGGATGTATAGTACCTGCGCAAGAAGACCGCTCTGGGGACCAATAAAATCTGGTCTTTGTGAACAGGTGGTCACTATAGATGAGATTTTGTAATAATGTTTGTGTCAATGGGAAAAATTGTCTAAGCGCCTGGCAAAAATAGTGGTCACAATGGCCAGGTGGTCCTTATGTAGAGGTGGTCACTACTACTAGTCTAGTACAGACTTGATTGTACTATATCAAAGACCAGGTGGTCCTTATGTAGAGGTGGTCACTACTACTAGTCTAGTACAGACTTGATTGTACTATATCAAAGACCAGGTGGTCCTTATGTAGAGGTGGTCACTACTACTAGTCTAGTACAGACTTGACTGTATATCAAAGACCAGGTGGTCCTTATGTAGAGGTGGTCACTTGTACAGGGTAAAAAAAAGCACTGGATGAGAAAAATTGTGTGCTACCTGGGTAAAAAAAAAATGGCATCATTATTTCATACACACCCCTCACGGTCTGAGTAGATGAATCATGTTCATACCCTTTCTGATCTGCCACCAACAACATGTAATAGATATCACTACCTGTCACTTAAGGGGATTCAAGTCCAGCTCTCTTATTCCTACCCTCCATACAGAGCCCTTCAGTGCCACATTCCTGCCCGGCTGAATGTCACTGAATCTACACTTCAACGTTACACTTACATGATGGAGGGCCCACTTAACGACGTGTCAGGAAAGTTCAACATCAAGAGAAACCAGGAAATATGGGATCTATATGCAGGCTCGAAATGTCAAGAATATCATGGTGGCTTTGTGTGGCTGGGCTAGAAGACACAAGATCCAGAAGTCAAGGCTTTGATTCCTGAGGCATTCACAGCTAGGAGTTGTGCCATTGGGAAAGGCACTTAACAGGATTTTCCTCACTCCACCCAGGTGTAAAAATGGGTATCTGTATCTGTACCTATATAGCCGGTATAACCGCCCTTCGGCGTAACACACCAGCTTCTGTATCTGTATCTATATAGCCGGTATAACCGCCCTTCGGCGTAACACACCAGCTTCTGTATCTATATCTATATAGCCGGTATAACCGCTGTTCAGCGTAACACACCAGCTTCTGTATCTGTATCTATATAGCCGGTATAACCGCTGTTCGGCGTAACACACCAGCTTCTGTATCTGTATCTATATAGCCGGTATAACCGCCCTTCGGCGTAACACACCAGCTTCTGTATCTGTATCTATATAGCCGGTATAACCGCCCTTCGGCGCAACACACCAGCTTCTGTATCTGTATCTATATAGCCGGTATAACCGCTGTTCGGCGTAACACACCAGCTTTTGTATCTGTATCTATAAAGCCGGTATAATCGCTGTTCGGCGTAACACACCAGCTTCTGTATCTGTATCTATATAGCCGGTATAACCGCTGTTCGGCGTAACACACCAGCTACCGGGTACCTGACTTCAGATGGGGAGGTGCATGTAAAAGGTGGTGTAAGGAGAGGGTTGGGCTCCACCTTCCGATACCGTGCCCTAGACACAGTGGATAACAACCCACTGCCCCTATGGACCTTAGCTGAATGTCAGAATATACACTTCAACGTTACACTTACATGATGGAGGGGCCACTTAACAACCTGTCAGAAAAGCTCAGCATCAAAAGAAACCAGGAGATATGGGATCTATATGCAGGCTTGCACAGAGTGCAGGACTTGAAATGTCAAGAATATGGTGAAGGCATGGAGGGGCTGGGCTAGACGATACATTCAAGATCCAGAGGTTATAGGTTTGATTCCTGCCATTCCTGGCTATAGGTTGTTTCCTGGGGAAAGGTACTGCACACTTCTTTCCTCACTCCACCCAGGTGTAAAAATGTGAGCCTGACTTTGGTTGGGGAGGTAAAAGGCAGTGGAAGGAGAGTGATGTGCTCCACCTCCCAAAACCATGCCCTAGAGTGGACGACAACACATTGCCCCTACGGCCTCGAAAAGGCTATGGACCCAAGCTGAATGTCAGAATGTGCACTTCAGTGCTGCACTCCATGATGGAGTACACCCACTTAATAACTTGTCAGAAAAGTTCAACAAACGGAGAAACTGATCAACAGGGAAATATGGGATCAGGATGCAAATGTTGTACAGAGGGAGGGGCTGGCAATACTGGGTGCAATTAAGGCTATCTCCAGCTTTGATTTGTCCCTCCTACTCATTGTTTGGGTGGGGGTAGAGAGTTTATCTGTGGCAGGCCTTGGAAGGCACTACCACTATAAGCCTTTTTGAGGCACGGTATAGGACCCCACCCTTCTTCTTCCACTGGCTTTTAGATATCATGAGTTTTGTAAGAGTGGGCTGCACCTTCACAATTTCTAAACAGCTAGCATCTTATTTCTTATTACGTTCCTTCGAAGCTTCCTTCTTTCTTTTTCTTTCATTCTTTCTTTCTTCATCAATTGATTGCAACTCGTTTCTTTTACCTGTTTTTTAGAGGTCCTTGACCTAGGGACTGAAAAAAAGACATTACAAAGCAAAAACCCTGACAGTGAATATTACAAGTTAGTTAGATCACATAATGGTTACAATAACTCAGAGAACACTAAATCAGAACTTTCTCCACCAACTTGTGTGTTATAATTCCACCCTCAGTGTGAGCTGTAAGGGTCATTCACCTCGCTCTTAATACCCGGGGTCAATGCCCCCTAATCAGCTGTAGGTAAACACTTGTGAGTTCTGGAACAACTCAGTTGGAGCTGTGGGGCTGGGATGGCAGGGGGGAGGGGGGCAACAGCAGCCCTCTCTTGCAAAACTCATGATATCAAAGAAGGGGAAAAGGAACCATAAAACCATTGACCTCTCTGGGAAAATGTGCTTGGCTCCAATCTCAAGGCATGACCCCATTCAAGGAGCGACCCTCAATGTTGGTTGTGCAATGTGCTCTGACTGCAGAATACAGGGGAAAATTGACGTACATGTAGTAGGACCGCGAATCCCCGCAAACTTAAATACATTTACAGTACTAGGAT
>NC_049987.1:24585945-24587001 GCF_000003815.2 Branchiostoma floridae | reverse complement strand
CTAGTACTGTAAATGTATTTAAGTTTGCGGGGATTCGCGGTAGCGGAAAAAAGGACTTTTCGCGGTGGCTTTAAATTCGCGGTAGCACCATGCTCTGTAGTCCCTTACTGCAATGAAAAAATGTTCGCGGTGGTTTTAAGTTCGCGGTGAAACGGCCACCGCGAAAACCGTGAACATTAAACCACTGCGAAAGTTTCTGCATTTACAGTAAGTGTACCGGGGCTCCCATACTCTAGCCATACATTTGAATGCAGAGAGCAGGGAAAATGCATCAGCTGCCAGAAGTCCTTTCAAGTTGTATGTTTTCCTGATTCCAATTGGCAGCCATTCCATTCTCATCATTGTTCTCATTACAAAAACTGCACCATTAGGGCATGTTAAACTGATTCTAACCATTCACATAGCCTGTTAAACTGACTCTAACAACACGCACAGCTCCGGCATGGTGGAATATTTATCTGGAGTCAGATAGGGGATAATGACTGTACATAAAACACATTTTAAGCCTGTGGCCTGCTTAGTACTTTCACCTGTGCATAGATTGGTCCTTTTATACTGGTACATACCACAGAGACTGGCCGGAGGGAGCCAATAAGTCTGTTTAGGACCAGGATTGCAGCTCTGTCAAGATGAAAACACCTGTATCGAACTTGACAAGACTATTTGCCCTTCTATACAACTTTTCAATTCCTATTCATGAATCCATTACATGGAAGTGAATCATAGTGATGCAAAGAAACCACCTTACCTCTACAGATGATGTATAACGTTGGTTCACCTTTATCCGTTGGGTAACCTATATCCGTTGCTTTTAAAAACAGGGTATTTAGGTATATCAAATTGACGGAAGATAGTTTTAACTGCAATATCCTGAAACTATTGCAATTTGAAACTAACGTCCGTCGACGTGATATCCCAAAATATTCTGTTTATCAAAGCAACGGATATAGGTTACCCAACGGATAAAGGTGAACCAACGTTAAATGTAGTCCGATGAGGCACGGTGGTTGCTGTGCTTCGCTCAGAGATATTTCTCATAATGTCGAGTCAAAGTTC
>NC_049987.1:24581694-24585198 GCF_000003815.2 Branchiostoma floridae | reverse complement strand
TCGTCATCAGGCAGTGGAGCTAGCTGGTTATCCATGTAAAGCCCTGCTTTCCTATGCAAAACCATTGATGGAATGTTGAGCGATTATGCATGTGATACATGTGTGTGTATCATAGTCAAATATCAAGTTTATAAGTAAATCCAAAACATTATCATTCAAAATTAGAGAAGCCACATGTCCCACATTTTTATTATGTTGTGATTTGCAATGACATAATCATTATCATAATCATTACTTAATTTGATAGTGGTAGTAGTAGTATACCAAGTAGTAATAGTAGAGGTTGCAGTAGTATTGATGTTGTGTTATTTAATAAATGTTAGATTCAGGACTACGTGAAAAACAGGTCAAAATGAACTGTGAGTGAATTTTTCCTGGTAGACAAATAAAGTAAAGTTGGGTATGCGGCCTTCCGGTAAGAATTTCCAATAAACTTGATACCACAACTGTTGGACAAAAGTCTAGCAAATGCCACCAGGTTCACTTTTCATTATGGTTGATGGATGTGGATTTGTTTGTTATGTCTGGTGCTATCTAGGATCATTTCCACAGTGGTAATATTGGATCCCGTGGAAGTGGAGGTATTCTGATACCCTCTTATCAAACTTTATAAAGACTTCAACATGCCTTATTACTAGTACTCCACACCAGTTGGTATGTTTACTTGTTTCACTTGCCAGTATCCAAAACCATCTGTACAAAATTACTTCTTCATTTTGTCTCCAGGTTTTGTTTCTTTTTTCAGGGACAAGAGCACCAAACTTGAGTGAATTCTTCTTAAAATAATGTCCTGGTAAGAGACTCTCTGTTGTATTTCTAATGATTCTGATCCAACTTTTATTTTCTTAAGCTACAAAACTGGATCAATGCCTATTGCATCTCTGTCTTCAGGTTTTGTTTCTTTTTTCAAGGACAAGACCGTCAAACTTGAGTGAATTCTTCTTAGAATAGCATCCTGGCAAGAGACTCTCTCTTGTATTTCTAATGCTTCTGATCCAACTTTTACTTTCTTAAACTTAAGCTACAGCTTAAACTTCCAGCGGACCAGCCCCCTGCTGTAGTGGCTTGCACAAATGTGTGGCCCAGGGGCTACTCGAAATGGAGATGGGCGCCACCCCTAAGCATCTGCACAGATGTACGGGCAACTTTTTTTTAAGCTACAAAACTGGATCAATGCCTATTGTATCTCTGTCAACAACACAGCTAAGACAAGGTCTCTGTCTGCAATCTTGGTTATAACATGGTGTTGGAATGCGAAGGTAGCTTTTTGAGTCAGAAGAATGCACAAGACCCTGAATGATTCTGATAGTAGCCTTGAATCTGTATGTGGTGTCATAACAGTTGATACAAGCCATAAGTTCATATTAAGGCATTACAAAGTTAATCTTTTGAATCTGTTCCTCCCAAGACCCCAAATTTGACGATACTTGAATGTCAAGTTTAAGGTCATAGACTTTTCTTAATAAAATTAATGAATAGATGGATGGATCAATGAGTAAATGGATGGATGAGTGAATGAGTGAGTGAATGAATGAATGGGTAGATGGATGGATGAGTGAATGAATGGGTAGATGGATGAATGAGTGAATGAATGTGTACAATGTAAATAAATGAATGAATGGGTGAAATGAATGAATGATTGAATGAATGAATGAATGAATAAATGAATGAATGAATAGCTTTATGGTTTTATTGAGAAAACATCCTCCCAAGATCCAACCATGACACCCAGCTAGCTGAAATGATGTCAGACTTTACATCATGTAACCATGGACGTAATACATTATATATAAATTATAACGATATAACCCACCTTGCCATATGTTACACTGTAAAGCCAGCCTTTCCCAACCACTCATCACCCTTATCAGTAGCGGACAGGACTTATCAGCAGCATACGAGGGGCGTGCAATAAGTCATGGTCCTGACCCACTTCCAGTTGTCTGATCTAAATGAAATTTTGTATGTGTAATAATTCATATCTCTATGGGTTATGTTGCAAAAGACAGCTCTGAACTAATTGTGGTTTCTGATTTACTGGTGTTTGAACTTAGTCAGGTGCGAAATGGACCAGGTGTGAAATGGAACCAGTTGAGTGTCGCGCAGTGATCCGGTTTTTGTATTTGAAAGGACGCACACCAAAGAAGACTTTTGATGAAATAAATGAAACTTATGGTGATGATGCCCCATCATATGACCTTGTAAAACGCTGGCATCCTGAATTCAAACGTGGCTGGAAGTCTGTGGAAACAGCTCCCAGACCTGGTCGTCCCTCTTGTGCCATTGATGAGGCATCAGTTGGAGGACCAACCTGGGGTGTCCTACAAAATCGGTGTCCAGAGCTGCATCAAACGATGGGAGAAATGCATAACTCTGGGTGATTCCTATGAAGAGAAAGACTAATAACTGTGCCAAGTTTCATTAATCTCCTGCTATGGGAAATGGGTCAGGACCATTACTAATTGCACGCCCCTCGTAGCTCTCAGCACTGGAGCCCAGATGGACCTGCTAGTCACCACTAAAGCCTTCACAGAGATCTCCGGTCATCAACATGGTTTCCCCAAATAAAGTATATACTGCAAAGGGCGAAATGTTCTCTGTGGTTTTATGTTTGCGATTTTTGCAGCAACCTCTTCACCACAAACTTCAAACTACTGTACTCTACAGTATTTTTCTGTCCTAAGCCTGCCTGCTTCAACAGTGAACTTGAGACCACAGTGAACTTGAGACCACCATGAACACTATTATTTTTCCCTTACTGCGATATGAAATCCCCTTGAACATTTCTTCTTTTACAGTGTTGCCCCAAGTGGATTTACTCAAGGATTATGATAAATAACATTGTATGAGTCAGAGATATGGCAGCTGATATTTCTCCTCTTGGAAGGCCTTTCAGTTTTACTACTTATCTGTGGGTTTTACTCCAAGAGATGTTCAACAAAAGTTCACCAGGCTGGACAGGAAACTTTGAAACAACATGAAAGGGTGTGGATTACTGACAAAATTTAGCACACAGAAGACAGGGATGGACAAAATTTTTTTTCCCATCTGTGCAAAAAATCTGAACTTCTTAACATGAAATTGATGAAGTTATATTTCTTTTAAGGTTATGATTACAGATTTAACCAAGAAAATCAACAACATTGGCTTTCAAATAAAGAGTAGGACAGAAAGACTTCAAAATATCACTATGCACTTGAAATCCAAAGCCTATAGCCCTCAGCTGCAAGCTTCAGTTACCATGGTAACAGAAAGCCATGTGACCATGCATTGCCAGGTTGGATGTGTCAGTGTGACACCTAAGCTGTTCCATAACACAACACAAACACCACACAGCAATTAAGCATTTCAGTCTGTTCTGTTGCCATGGCAACAGGAAGTCACATGACCTCGCCAGGTTGGACATGTCACTGTGGCCACTAGCCTCTACCAGGCTTCGTGGTTTGATGGTCTAATTGTCGAAATTGGACAAATAGAGTCACCGTACCGCTAGGGGAGTCAGCC
>NC_049987.1:24573014-24580927 GCF_000003815.2 Branchiostoma floridae | reverse complement strand
TTAGGCTTGTGCAGCCTACTGTGATGTGGTTCCTCCTGGAATAACTGTCATGTCAGTCACAGGGTCTAGTCTGATACAGTAAAGCTTGGATAGAAGTCAGCCTTGAATAGCTTTTTGCATTAAAACTCTGGTTAAAAAAAATAAAAAAATAAACGCTAAGTACTACTACCAAATACATAATGGACTCTATAGTTTGTATATTTAGGACACTTTGACTTGTAGATGATTCCACACGTGCATCATCTGCGAGTATCATCAAAATCACTCAAAGAGGCAAAATGAGGAAATAATCTTTATGCCGTAAAATGCTAAAAAAAGAAGAAAAAAAGAAAACGGATTTACAGTACCCAAAATTCAACATCAAAGTCAAAGAACATGCGAAAGAACAAAAAAGAATTTCTTCCACTTTACATTTACAACTTTTCTTCTTTTCTTTCTTCGCCTTACTTTTTTCCACGCACACTCTCATCTGTTTTGCGGTGCCCAGAGAATGTCATCCATATAATCAAATCAGTATGGCCTTGTCATGGAAACAAAATTTACAACTTATGACAAGTAAACATTCCTTAGGGTCAAAAAAGTAAATTCCTTAGTAGACATGTGATGATAAAATATCATTATGAAAGGTTTCAGAAAGAGACAACATGAGCTCCAGGGCAAACACTTGAGTCCATAAATCCAGACTACTGGCTAGTAAATTGGGGATTTATTACATAAGATATTGCACACAGGAAACTTAAGATGGTAATAAGTAAATCATGTCTTGTTGCAAGATATTTCGGAAGTGTCGTAACTTCCAGCCATTCCGGCAGGGCTGTCTCTAGCTTTTATTTTTTCCTGTCTTGCTCATTGATTTGAAGCAAATGCTGTTAATTTTGTTGCTAAATCTGTTATTTTAAGACTACAAAAATACATTTTTCATTAATTTCATGTCATGAAGTTCAAATTTGTTGGACAGGCATGGTGACATTGTTGTTTGTCCCAACAAGAAAATGTCCATCCCTGGATGGAAGGATGGGTCCTGGAGACATCTCTGTATCTAATTTAAAATAGATCCTCTTAGAAAGTATTGCATAATGCTTGCAGTTTTCCTTTAAAACAACTAAGTTGACAAAGTACAACAAAATGATACTACAGGAACTGTCAACTACCTGCATTTGGTAACAATCAATGTGACTTTTCCCTATATAGTATATGTAAACAACATCATAATCCATTTCCAAGCTTCAGACAAGATTTTAGATTAATCAGAAACAAGTTTGTGCCAAAACACAGAAGTAGGGAAGTAACACCTGGACAATTGTGCATCATGCAGATGGGTAACATTTGATATACAAAAGTCACGTACAATTTCTTTGTTTGAACCTTTGTTTATTCATGAAAGCTCCAATTGGCCTGAAAGCCGCTTTTCATTGATCATGAGGTCATGAGGGAAGAGGCAAGGGTCAGACAAAGTATGTAACAGAGATACAGTTTACATCGTGCCAATACAATGTCCTTGTCTGGTGTCCAAATTGTACTAAAAGGCACACCTGCAAAGCTGAGAAGAGAGGCCAAAATAGTGCCAACAGGTTGAAGATATGAAAAGTTTGGACCAAAACTTATTGTGGCAGATGGGGGTCCCATGGGGGGATCTATAATTGGCAGGCAAGAAATCCAGATTTCACACCCCCCACAAGTGCCTTCACTCACTGCTAACTCCCAGGTTGTCAGGACTCATTACTGTGATTCTTTAAATTTTCACAGTGGTTTTCTGTTAAAAGTTTTCACAATTACCGTATCACTGCAAACTTTAAACCACTAACTTTTCCATTACAGTACAGTACGTGACTAGAGTGCTATCACAAACTTAAAACCATCGCAAACACTCCAATTTCTCTTCACCACGAATTAAATCACCGCAAACTTAAGCCATTTTACAGTACTTGATGAAACGTCAGGCTGCTGATGTTTGTAGGAGTTTTCCTTGTTACCAAGACCAACACCCAAACCCATTGCCAAGTGCACGCCTGAGTCATGGTTAATCTCAATGCCACGCACATTTTCATCACTTTCTTTGAACTTAAAAAAAACATCTGCTGGAGGAAATTGATTTTTTTGCTGTTTAATTGAAATTCAAGAAAAACAGTTTCCAAAGGAGTAAACTCATGGGTAGATCAGAGTTTATTGCTTTCTTAAGGCCACACCAATTTAATTTCTTGGTTCACGGATTTTTTCATAAAAAATATGGAGCGAGAGGGCAAAATGAAAATAAAAATGAAAATTGTAAAATGGTTGTGGTAAAGGTAACGGCCAATCCAAAACATAAAGAAAAAAAGTTTTCAGCTTGAAAAAAGTACAAAAACACTATTTTTGTACAGTAACAGCACCTGTACCCACACTTTAAGGAGCTTATAATATAAAGGCCAATTTGCTACACCAGAAAGTTGGTGAATGGTTTCATTAATGGTGAAAATTTGCTGAGTAGCACTTTTTATTTTTATTTTTTTTTCCAAAAAATAGGAGCGAGCGAATCCGTGAACCAAGAAATTAAATTGGTGTGGCCCAACAGAGTTGAAAATGAATGCATAGTACTAGACTACAAAGCAAGTCTTCAAAGCTTTAACTGATTCATTGTCATTGTCAATAAAAATCTTGCAGGTCCTTTTTTACTTTAAGTGGTACAAGGAATTAGCCAATCAATTTCTGGTGGTGGTTCAAAACTTTTATGTGACTTGTTCTCACTTGTAAAGTATTGTGATATGAGAAGCAGCTTTCCCTTGAGGGTCTGCATGGGGGTTGAGACAACTTGTAAAGAAAAGAGGAATACCTAGCTTTCTCCCCTTGCTTGCCAACTGGCAACAGAGCAACTTGGCACAAAGCTAGCATCTTCCCAACCCTATAACAACCTAACCTTTCATATACCGCACTGTGCAAAAGTTTGTATACACCGGAGGCTGGCGGCCTGTTGTCATGGTGGGAGAATTTATCAGTTCAAAGTTGTGGAGAAGACTTTTGCCTCCGGAGGTTACCTTGCTGACAGGTGGTCCTGATGACACCCCAAGGCATGCTGGAACAGGTCCAAGTTGGCACACCCTTGAACAAGGTCCGGCCTCAGGTTGAAATTTTTCTCCAAGGATATCAAAGACGGTTCCTAGGAGCTCCCTCAACGGGAGCACAACTGCCCACAAAAGTTATCTACGGACTAGTTTATGTGCTGTTGGATTGGTGGTAATGATTCTAGCATAAACCTTTTATAGCGCCCTTCTAGGGGTTCTACTGCTGTGATCATCGCCAATTTGTTCTGATCTGATACACTACAAATTTCATTAGAAGGTGCCTAACTTGGCCTTGAACCCAAATGCAATCAATATGGCTAGTAAAGAGTTACATCTTTCATGACTGTATTAAACAAGATGCCTGTACATCTGGAAGGATGGCAAGCTCAGCCATTTGAGAGGGTCTGCATGGGGGTTCAGACAATGATTTTCGCTGAATTCAAAAGAACCCCCTAGCAGATGTATTACGCTAAATCAAGAAAGGCAATCACCCTAAATTTGGACGTCTGGCTACGAATTACGTACTAGATATTAAAGGTGGTGTTCCCTACGAGTTATGGGAAATAAATAGGCTGCCTACACCCTAGCATGGAGCAAGGAGGTTAAAAAAGACTTTTTAACCTCCTTGCATGGAGCATGGAGACCCTCATTTGACTTTGAATCAGAACAACATCTACATGACATGTATCTTCCTGTTGTAGGAAGTTAGCCTCAAGGAAGATAAAGGAAGATGGATTGCCTGTTTGACCTTGGGATTGACCTTGAGGATAACAAGTGTCTCTTCAAGGACAGAGGAGAGACCTCAATAGGTGCTGCCATAGAAACTGACTTCACCTGACTGCAAACGTTAATGCCAGACCTTTGTGACACTTTTATGAACTCCAACATACATATATCTGAAGTGACCATGCATTAAATAAGTTGATGGACTGTGGTTTCAAACTGCAATATTTTCAAGGTAAACTTTGGCGATATAACTTATCTGTTTTTAGTTTGAACCTTCAGTGATTCCTGAGAAGTTTCAAGGGAGCTATTGAAGCAAAGGAGAATGGATTTTTTAAAAATTTACCGACCACCCCCTGAATGTAGCAGATGGACTAGTCTGGAGGTAATTCAAGTTCAGTATACTGTGTTCTTGATTTATGTTCTATTTAGAAACATGGCTCTGGTACAACAATGCTAATTCCCAGACTGTTTTTAGAAACATTTTGTTTCCCCAACTATTCAGCCCCCATACCGGAGGGTATGCATGTCCCCTTTCTGTTGTAGATAGCCTTTTAAAAAGTTTTCCACAATCAGTAAAGCTGCCTATTCACCTATTTTGTAGCGAAGCAACCAAATTTTGCATAATTGCCTTTCTTGATTTTAGCGTAACACATAGCTACGATGTTCTTATGAATTAAGCATTAAGTCTTGTAGGAACCCCCATGTGGACCCTCCAATATCACAGACAACTTGGGGAGGCAGTACCCTGTGGCTGTTGGCCCTTTTCCACTTTGGCAAGAGTTGAGTAGAAATTTCCAGAAAGGAAATGGTGGGAACAGAAAGTTTTGTACATCTTAAGGGAAAACGCTCTTCCCAATAGGATACCCCTTGTACTGCTTTTCCCCCGCTGCAATGGGACATTGTGCCTGTAAGTCAAGTGAACCAACAGACAACCTAGTGTCCCATTGCAGAAGAACCTACAGAGCTTGATACACTGCAAAACTGTTGGAGTTCTGGTTCAAAAGTTTAAGTCTTAGAAAGCTTTTAGCACTCTAAAGTAGTATGCTGCGTTTGTCATCTGTTAAGCATTGTCTTGGGGTTGGTGTGATTCAGAGTTCAAAGCAGACATATTGTACAGATCTCTTTCATGTACATCTTATGACTCATATGCAACTTGAGTTCTGGTTCATGTTTAAGTCCAGTGTCAGAGAGCGCACACTGCATTTGTCATCTGTTAAGCATTGTCAGTTTGGAGTGATTCAAAGTTCAAGGCAAACTGAAAATGCTTCACTGCTGAAATCTCTGATATGAACCAGAGTCCAGATGATTGATAATAGAGCTTTCCTTCAACTCTTGAAGAAAGTCTTAGTCCAAAGAGAATGTTACATGTACATGTGTGAAGGTTGAAAAAAGAAAAGAAGGATCATTATCTGCAAGTTCAAATTTGGGATTAGAGAGGCTTTGAGAGGCTTTGAAAGACTTTGAAAGTCATGGGATTTGAACCTTCACATGAGTGTTATCTTTTAGATGCATACATGTTATGTTGTCAAGACAATAATGATCAACCATTGTAAGGTCAGTGTCTTACTGGAATATTTCAATAAAAAACGTCTTGTATCTCTTGAATGTTGAATGAAACTTTGAAATATGGGTCAATAAAACCTGTCTGCACAGAACTTGTCAACAATACTCCCAGTGAGGGTATCAGAATGTTCATGTCACATATTTCTGTTGAATCCCTCCCTACAAATGTCCTTGTCTCTTAGGGGAAAGCTATCACAACACACCTACATAAGGCCACACTGACTTAACTTTATGGATGACATCTGTACATGCATTGATTTTCGCCTGTTCTAAAAATTTAAGAAAATTGGGACACAATTGTCATCCAATAGCATCCTTTGTCAATTAGAATACTATAACGTTAAATGCAGAAACTTTTGCGGTGGTTTAATGTTCACGGTTTGCAAGGCATGGTGCTACCGCAAAATTAAAACCACTGTGAAAAGTCATTTTTCCCCCTACCGCAAAATTAAAACCACTGCGAAAAGTCATTTTTCCCCCTACCGCAAAATTAAATCCCCCCCCCCCCCCCCCATGCGAACTAAAATTTTACAGTATGCTTGCCAGAGGATCTGCTCTCCAGGGTAAGGGGGCACATGGTCAGGGCATGGGGCAACAGTGCCCTTGTTTGCCTCTTTAAACAAGAATGGCAATAAAAAGTTTTGTTGAAATCGCGACGATTGTCTCTTACAGTCTTGCTGGAGGTGAACATCGCACAAACCAAGCCTGGGAAAGAATGGACGAGATGTCCTGTGGTTCGGCAACATTTTGTAATTGTTGGATTTTTTCAGCCACGCGCATTAGTAATTTGGTGTCTCCACAGTCCTGTGGTTTAGCAGCGTTTTTTTTGGATTTTATCTTTTTTTTTCCCGCTCGCATTAGTTTTGGTGGCTCCAAAGGATGGCATCCATAAAATTAAGCTGGTGTTGCCCTATCAGCTCCTATGGTGATCTATGGAGCTTGTTGTGACAGCTGGGGGGAGGGGGGTGGTGGGGAATGGAACCCCACCTTCATGTCTGAGGAGGATGATGTGAAGGTCACATTCCTCTGATGACCCTGTCATATGTTACCCTGGGCAGTCTGTCCATCACAGACTCACCCCTTCTGGCACGGTAGACTCCAAAACACCTGTTAGATTTCTGGGCTCTTCTAGAGGAAAGCGTTGTATCTCATCACAGATAACTGTCAATAAGCCTTTATCCTGTGTCTGTCCATCATCGATCATTGACCCCCCTCCCCCTGATACTGCATACAATAAAACACCTAGGACATGGGAGAATTCTTTTATACAACCAGTAGGTACTTACTTGGCTTACAATTCGATGCCTCTCAGACACCTTTGTCAGAACTTCTGACTGGAGTAAGTACCTACTGGTTGTGTGAAAGAATTCTCCCATATCCTATATTCCACCAACCTGATTAAATTATTTTCGGAAATCAAAACACCTGTTAGACACTTGGTGTTGTTGTGGACTCTCCTTGAGAAAAGAGCTGTATCACATATTCAGTGTTCTTCAGTAAACACTGGCAAACTGCCTAACTCAGCAATCCTCATCATTACAGACATTTCAGATCTATGGAGTACGACTTATATCTGCACAATCAGGTGATACAAAACAACTTTTCCTGACAATTTCTGTCTTTCTCAACACGTGTGTTATCCCTAGTGACATACTTTGGGGATATGCAACTCAAGTACACCAGGCAGCTAAATAGGAGCTTAAGAAACAAAGCCAGAACAAAGCTTACTTAATCCCACCCTCGCTGCTTCAAAGTCCTTCCTTAATCCTCGAGCAAATATGAAGAAGTAAAACTACATCGTCTTATGGTGTCATTTCCTCAGATCTGAAAACTGTGTGAGGAAGTACATGTGTTTGAATTACTCTTCAGCTGAACATAACACCAAGAACTCAGTTGTACAAAACAAAGTACACTCCACCAAACTGCCTAACTCTGTGAGTCATCACAAGTAAAGGAGATATTTTGAATTTATAGACTAACATCTGCACAATCACGTGATGAAAATCAACCTTTTCCTGGATTTGACAATTTGTACACAATTGTCAAGCACTGTGGTCAAATCACAGCTTTATAAACACAGCTTTAGAAACAAAGCCAGAACAAAGCTAACTTAATCCAACCCTCATTGCCACAAAGTTCTTCCTTAATCCTCGAGCAAACATGAAGAAGTGCAACTACATCTTCTTAAGGTGCTGTTGCCTCAGATGTGCGACCTTCGCAAGGAAGTGCATGTGTTTGCATTGCTCTTCAGTTGAACACCAGTATTTGTATAAAGGCCCCCGGAGAAGTTCAAAGAAGACGGAAAAGTCTTTGCGGAAGTTACCGAAGCTTTGATGTGTGATCATGGGATTCTGGTTGAACACCTGAGTACTTACATATATATCCGTGTGCATTGCATGTCATTTCCTCCAAATGTTTCTCTTAAAATATCAGCTATACACTTTATTTGCAGGACTCATATAAGGATAGACAACACTCTGGACAAAAAAAAAAAATTCAAATGGAACTGTACATGATTTTTAGTTGGATTGTTTCCGGACATTGTAAATTTTCTAAACATTGCAGTGATAACACCCCCTAGGCATC
>NC_049987.1:24555895-24566282 GCF_000003815.2 Branchiostoma floridae | reverse complement strand
AAAAAGAAAAAAAAAAAAAGAGAAAAAAACTATTGTCGTGATGAGCATTGCTGTGCATGCTGCTGCTGCATGTCGACTCTACACTGATCCCTCTTTGTACACCGTCGTAACTTGCAAACACACAAACAAACACACACACAGACGAAGAAACGTCCTCCTCACCTCATGAACTTCTGTAGCTTCTCTTCAGTCTCAAACACATACAGCTTACTCTTGTACTCTACCACAATGCTCCATTGTTCCCTGGGTACAATCGCCTCGTATCTGTAAATGGTCATAAGAAACAGATTTTGAAAAATTGATAACATTAAGTTAGTCATCTAACATAAGTGACATGCGGCAAAGATGATGATGATGAACATAAGTGAGAGATCTGTTGCACCATTACCGTCCTAGGCAGAAGTAAAATGATAATTATCCTCATGATAATGTTTACTTGCCCTCACTATTGGCTGTATTACCGTACAGTTGTATGGTAAAAAAGTCAAGAAATCTTTTCTTGTCATATAGTTTTTCACATCTATTATAAAAGAAGATGATACTGGGACAGTAGTAATTAAACCAGGCTATAGCCTATCCAATTTCAAGTTCCTCTGAAAAGCAATGCTTCGACGTTGAGTGGGAGAAATAAATGCAAAGAATGAAACACCCACCTGAGTTTCCCATCGAGGAAGGTGACGGGACAGTAGCCCTGTAACTCGATCTGCTTGGGGAACATGAGCCGCACCTCGTCGGACGTTCTGCGCTGGGGCAGCAGTTCGGGCGGCGGCAGTTTCCGTGGCGCCAGCGGAGGGGTGAACTGCTCAGGGTTGGCCAGGAACTTCTCAAGCTCTGTCTTACCAGCCATCTGAGGAAGTGCAAAGAAGGGACGTTTAAGTTAGCCTAAAGAACTTGTTTAATCATTATGTGTTATATGAAAGCGTCAAGGAGTACAAGGTGGGATGTTCATGTATACAATGAAGCTATATCAACGGTGACTTTTGTACAGCTAACTACAAACCATAAAATAAAGGTACAAAATAAGTCTTAAACTTCTACCAGCTGAGCAATGCATGTTAATATTAGTACATCTACGAGTATAACATGCACTGATGATTGCACAGGGAAGACAATTTCGCGATTTTTTTTCAAATCATCTGGCTCATCAAAAAAAGGGAGTGCTTAATTTTTCTTAGGAGATAAAGCACATGTTCCGTTGTTTAAGATCTTCCATGATGAAATATGACTGTGGCCGTTGCTTCTCATCGAACCCTGTGCATCAAAGCAAAGTACATGTATATGTACATGTGTGTGCTGGCATCCATCTGTCTCGGAAGACAATGGTAGGCAGACGGTGAGTAACCTGGCCTGCACGTGACTTTCTAAGGTGAAGAAGGGGTGTGCACGTCCTTCTCCACCCTCTCATCTACTAAGTAATAAGTCTGAGATAAAGAGAGGTGTCCGTACCTTGTAGTAGTGTCCCCTGAACTCTGCTGTGAACTCCAGAGAAGGGTTGGTGGAACAGTCCACCAGTTCTCCTGTTATCGCCAGGCTGACGGGACAGTATTCGCCGAAGTCTCCCAAACGAGCCTTACACTCGGAGGGAGTTACGCACATGTCCGCGATCGACGCTGCCTTCCCTGGAAACAATCAGAAAAAATGTCATGGAGCTAGTAATCATAGTGTTAAACTTTCTTCCAATGCAAAGGTATACACGGATCAAATTTTCAACTCCGATGGAGTTACGCACATGTCCGCGACTGATGTTGCCTTCCCAAAGAACAGGTAGGAAAATGACATGGTACTCTCATCTGTGCTGGTAGTAATCATAGTACGATGCTAAACTTTCTTCCAACACAAAAGTATACACGGATCAAATTTTCAACTCCGATGGAGTAACGCACATGTCCGCGATTGACGCTGCCTTCCCTGGGGACAGTTATGAAAATAAAATGAAATCAAAATAAACTTACAAAGTGCCCATCCTTTGACCCTCGCATAATTTTTGGAGCAACAACAGTTACTGTTTCTTTATCTGTGAAAATCTTGTACAAGAATTTAGTACATATGTACAGTTTAAGAAAAAGATGAACACTTCTTGACATTTTTTTCCACATTTGTTTTCATCATGATTTTGCAGTTGAGCGATAATCCATGAACCAACAAATTAAATTGGTAAAAATCAAATGTGGACATTGAAAGTTCATCATGTAATGTCATTCAAACAGGACTTTTTAGGGTCCTTACTCTAAATAGGTAATGAGATCCTTAACTAGTAGAAGATTTTGTGCCTACCTTGCCCGACGCTCTTCAGGTAAGTCTGTATTTGCTGCACGCTCTTCTGGGACTCAGTCTTCGCCGTGTTCCAGACCCACCACTTGGAGCGCTCGCCGTCGACGCCCAGCCAGTTGCGGTGCTCGCTCTGGTACCACTTCCGCACCCCTCCCACCTGCTCCTGCCAGGCTGCAAGCTTTATCGCCATGATCTGGGGGCTGTCGTGCAGGGGCAGGGTTCTTTGAAGAGAAAAAAAAAGTTGTAAACCAACATCTAGGAAATATAGACTACCTTCTTGCCTGCCTTTTCTACCAGTGTTACTCTTTTATCATGGCTACTTGATGGCCATGATCTGGGGGCTGTTGTGGAGGGGCAGGGTTCTTCGGAGAAGAAAAAAAGAATTGTTGTAAGCAAGAAAAAAAACGTCTGGGAAATATAGACTACCTTCTTGCCTGCCTTTTCTACCAGTGTTATTCTTTTATCATGGCTGATTGATGGCCATGATCTGGGGCTGTTGTGCAGGGGAAGGGTTCTTCGGAGAGAAAAAAACAAGAGTTGTAAGCTAGAAAAACAACATGATTTAAGAAGTACAGACTACTTCTTTCCTTGCTTTCTCAAATAGTGTTATCTTTTTATTATCTAAAATTGCATAGAAGCACACTGATCACAAGGAAGCAGCAAAAGCTGTCAATACTCTGCAAAAGCTTACAATATAATGTTTAATTTGTTCAATAGCAAACTAATCTTGTATGAGAACATGGTATTTTAACTTTGATTTTTGAAATCATACATGTTTTACCCATGCACCAATTACAAATTGAATGTTTTTTTGTGCAAGCGCATCTAACCCTTGGTTGATAGGGAACAACAGACAATAAACTGGATAGTGAGTGAACAACTTTTCTGAACAAATGTTGATCTGAAAATGCGAAATAAAAACTATGATTGACATGTACCTGTTTGGCGATGACCTGTCCTTGCCGGCTCGCACGATGACCTCCTTGCCAGACACCTGCAGCTCGAGCACGACGACGGGAATGATCGCGCGCTGGGTCATCAGGTCAACCTGTCGCTTCGTCACCGGGAAACCGTCCAGCACATATCTGGTGGGAGGAGGAAGAGACAAAGGAGTTATGCAAAGATACAGTAGAAGCCAGATAATTGCACAACGGATTACCGCACACTTTTGCTAACATCTCTGTTAGTCCCCAAATCCCAAACTGGTGCGGTCCAGCTGGATAGCTTTGCATTATTGCACCAGCTGGATAATTGCACGAAAGTCACCGGCAAATAGGCCGTGCAATTAAGCAGCTTCTACTGTACTAGAAGTTTCCTCTTAGGACATATCACAGGGAAACGGTTCACAAAGGAGTTTTGACAAGATATCAACAGTTTCTTTCTAGGAAATATGGCAGGGAAACTGTTCATGACATATCTGGTGGGAGAAGGAGGAGACAAAAGTGTTATGCAAATATACAGTGAGTTTCTTTTTATGACATATTGCAGGGAAACCGTCCAGGACATATCTAATGGAGAGGAAGAAAAAAAAGAGTTATGAAAAGATACTAGAAGTTTCCTCTTAGGACATATCACCGGGAAACCGTCCAGCACATATCTGGTGGGAGAAGAAAGCTTCGTGTTGAAGTGGCCAGCGTCCCGTCTTCATCGCCCCAGTCTGTAGCGAACGCCATCAACGTGCACCTGGAAGCGGCATCACAACAACAGCCCCCTCTGCAGCTTCAGGGATCTCCAGCGTACCTGCCTGCCCCAGCCCCACCACCCACTGTCTCTTTCTGGGATATGTGGCACAGGCTTAAGCAGGTAAAGCTCGGTAAGGCTACTGGCAGCGACAACATTTCCCCCAGAATTGTCAGCGGGAGTTCGCGTTTGAGCTGAGCCAACCACTGTGTGATATTATAAACACATCGCTCTGTCAGGGTGTTGTTCCTGAGGCTTGGAGAGACGCGGACGTCATACCGGTCCCGAAGGAAATGCCGCCTAGTCTGTCAAAGTTAAGACCCATCTCACTGACATCACTGTTTGCCAAGGTGTGCGAAGGCATCATTACGGACTGGTGTCTCAAGGACATACTTCCTAGTGTAGACCCGCGCCAGTATGGATCCCTGCGTGGCCGGTCGACCACACACTACCTTACGCTCCTGACACACAAGCTGCTGGAAACAGCCGACAAACGAAGCCATGTGTCAACACTAGTGCTCACGGATTTCACACGCGCCTTTGACTCTGTCCATCACCAAACTGCCGTCAACAAAATGATCGAGCTCGGAGTGCGCCCGTCTGTCGTTCCGTGGATCATCAGTTTTCTCACCGAACGGCGCCAGCGCGTCAAGTACCAAGGTGAAGTTTCCGAATGGCAGACATTAACATGTGGAGTAGATCAAGGTACCAAGCTAGGGCCATTGATCTTCTTGGTACTTGTGAATGACGCGGTTCCTGCCGATCAATCTACAGCAGACACTTTCAAGTATGTCGACGACCTGTCGTTGTTGGAGCCACGACACATGCTCAGTGCGCCAACCATCCAAGATGACATTGACGGCCTAGCCCGTTGGACTGATGACAACCACATGACATTAAATCCGCTGAAATGTAAAGTCCTCGTGTTCTGTTTCATGAAGCACCCCCCACCCCTACCTGTGATCACAGTTGGTCCTACACAGCTGGAGGTCGTCGAGTTTGCACGTATTTTAGGTCTTACATTGCAAAGCAACCTCAGGTGGACGAAACATGTTGAAGGGATTGTAGGGAAGGGAAGCAGAAGACTGTACATGTTAAGAACACTGTCCAAGTATTGCCTGACTACCTGTGACCTTGTTCTTGTCTACATTGGTTTTGTTCGCCCAGTTTTAGAATACGTATGCCAAGTATGGCATCCAGGTTTGACCGTTGCTGAATCTAGGTCAATAGAGAGAGTACAGAAGAGAGCATGTAAGATAATCCTTGGACAGAACTACACCTGCTACGGCTCTGCACTCACTGAACTCTCTCTCACACCACTGTCTCAGAGACGAGAGGAACTGTGCAGAACGTATGCTAGTTCCATCTGGAGATCCCCGATCTACAGAAACTGGCTCCCACCATGCTGTGGGGAGATCTCAGGTAGAGAGACTCGGTCTAGTAACAGGCTCCAGACTCTGAAAGCGAACACTACTCGTTTCAAGAGAAGCCCGATTAACTATATGGTTTCCCTGCTAAACGATGACTCTGTGTGAATAGTTTTTAGATTGCTTAATGGTGTTAGTCGGTAGAATGCCTGTTTTTAATGATGACAATATGTATTTTATTGCAATTGTAAATGTAAATGTGCCTATCAATTCAGCCTTAGGGCTGCTATCTGGGTCATGTATATTATATGTGTTTGAATAAACCAGTCATCATCAATCAATCAAGAAAGAGACAAAAGTGTTATGCAAAATATACAGTGAGTTTCTATTTAGGACATATTGCAGGGAAACCATCCAGCACATATCTGGTGGGAGAAGAAAGAGACAAAGGAGTTATGAAAAGATACTAAAAGTTTGTTGTGGTAATCTCCGTGAAGCTGCAGGGTGAAATGCCTTGTTTTCACTTTTGTTCACTTTTTTCCCCACAATCATGCTGCTTGGTTATATGGAAACCCCATAGGACATATCCTGTTTTATATCATACCCCAGCACGGCAGCATTAATGTTCAATATCAGCATTCCGACAGTTCTGCACGCAGTTTGCTCTTCTAAGTGGGAGAGGAAACAGTTAAGAAAACACAAAATTAGGGCATTGCTGTAATTTAAGTGCCAAGGACAGTACATAGTAAATCAATGTATCTGGTTTTCGGGCATGAAATGAAGAGGAGATATGGGTTTTTTTACATGTATGATGTCCCTGTAGCTCAACTGACAACTGTATAACCAGCTTACAAGGCACAGTGAGGCCCTTCTGTGACATGGGTGCTGTCCCTGGTGCTGAATATGCTATTCTAGATACAAAGGGAGTCCTACTTAAAGTCCTACCCTCTAGTCTGAGGCACCATGTCCATGATTGACACCTCCAGTGCCTGTACAGCCAGCTCATTGGGAACAGTCAGGCCCTTCTCTAACAAGGGTGCTGTCCCTAGTGCTGAACATTACTAATACACACATGTATAACCCCTACCCTCTAGTGCTGTCCCTAGTGCTGAACATTACTAATACATACATGTATAACCCCTACCCTCTAGTCTGTGGCACCATGTCCATAAGGGACACCTCCAGTGCCTGTACAGCCAGCTCATCGGGAACAATCAGACCCTTCTCTAACAAGGGTGCTGTCCCTGGTGCTGAACATGCTTTTCTAGATACAAAGGGAGTCCTACTTAAGGTCACACACACACACACACATACTCCCTTACCCTCTAGTCTGGGGTACCATATCCATGAGCGATACCTCCAGTGCCTGTACAGCCAGCTCATCGGGAACAGTCAGGCCCTTCCGTAGCTGTACGTTGATCAGCTTGGCCAGGTCTGACTTCTTCTGATTGGTCAGCACATTCCTGATGGCCTCACCAATCGAGATCCGCATCACGCCAAACTCTTGCACAAACCGGTTTGCCACTGGAAAACATTGGAAGAAATTGCATAAATACTTGCAAGAAAATCTGTATCTGTATCAATATAGCACATTCCTGATGGCCTCCTTATTTTTGATTAGTCACGTTTTATGTTATACGATTATTATTATGTTTATGTTTATGTTCATTATGTTGATTTGGGCTCCCTTGGAACTCAGTTTTATCAAAACTGTAGGGACTACCCTGAAAGATTAATAAACAAATAAATAAATAGCTGGTATAACCGCCCTTCGGCGTAACACACCAGCTTAAAAATAAAAGGCAAGTAGTACTTGATACCATGCATTTTCTTATTCTGTAATGTTTTCCACAAAAAATTACTGCATTTTGTTCTGTACAGCGAAATTATAACCCCATGGATTCAAATATTATAGGAGAATGTTTCAAACTTACACGCAGTTTTCCCAGACTTGGGCGGCCCGATGATAGCCATCCTGATGGGGACCACAGGCATGGCTGGAGGCTGTCTGATGTACATGAGCGGGTGCCTGATAAACTTTTTGTACTGATCTCTCATATGTCTTTCTGATACATTACCACTGTACTACGGAATTGTTTAACCGTGAAAACCTTTTACTAAATCTTATTCTCTTTAGTACTTACATGCAGTTTTCCCAGACTTGGGCGGCCCGATGATTGCCATCCTGATGGGGACCACAGGCATGGCAGGGGGCTGTCTGATGTACATGAGCGGGTGCCTGATGAACTTCTCGCGTGTGGGGATGGAGCAGAAGAAGTAGATGTGCTGGCGGTACATGACGGGGAAGGTCGGGTTGTTGGGGCCCTGCAGCGGCTGGATCACATCTCCATCCTCCAACATCTAGAAGTAAAAACAAACTTATCATGTTACGCTCATTCACTGTTTTATCTTTTGTTGTTCCCCACAATATGAGGGTTAGACCTGCTGGCACGTAGATGCCAGTTGCCACTGTCCTATCTTTTGGGTTGGCACCGTGAAGGTCTTCACTTATTAACCGAAGTTGGTTAACCAAATAGATTTCTCATAATATGAAGCATCCATTGCAATGAAGTTTTAGACAAAGTATTCACCTGAAATACTGTTAAAAAGTAAAAATTTAAGAGAAAAAAAAACCATCTCCTGGAAGTAGGGTGAAAATAATAATTATTGAAAAATGAGATATTGGATCATCATACAAAAACCTGTCTTCAAAAAGGTAAGAGTGCATTTTTTCTTCAGATTTTGCAATCAAGAATTAACAAATGACCTTGAGCATTGCTAACTGACCTTGACGGGATCCCACATGCCGAAACAAGATGGCTGCTTGTACCCGACATCCAGCATCTTCCTGGCCAGCTTCTCGCTAAGCGGGTAGACACGCTCGAACATGCTGTCTCTGAAGTCGATGAGGGGCTTGAGCTTGTTGTAGAGGGTGTAGCGGACAATGTGGGGCTTCTTAGTGGCCTGGAGCTCCATACGGGGGACGAAAATCTCCTCTAGGGTTTCCTGGAAGATGAAAGAAGATGAAAAGTCATTACTTACTATTTATTTATTGATATATTTCTGTTTTCTTCTACAAGGATCCTTCAGTAACTGAGCACTGCTGTTCTCATATTCTAGCCAAAATTTTGGCATACAAATCAACTCATCATGGCTATTTCAAATCATGCTTGAAGCCTTCAAGTCTTTGTACAAAAAGGCACTAATTAAAAGTATTTGTTTGTTTGTTTGTATTGCATATCCAGTAAATGGCTTCATGGTGTAAGACATCAGGTTTGTAACAGACAGTACAACCTGCATATCCAGACCAGACAGATTCAGTTGATCCCATCACACCAGAAAGGACCCATACTCTTTTCCATTTACTCTTTTTCAAGTTTTGTTGCTAAAGTAAGTAGTGACAGCTACAGGTATACTACAAACGTAATGTCTTAAACTTTTTGTACACCAACAAAGAGCCTGACCTGAACTGATGCCATCTTGGTGTTGTCATCATCAAACTGTTCGCTGAGCTCGTTCTTCATCCTGTCCACAGCATCCTGCTCCTCTTCCTCCTCCTCCTCTTCTTCTTCCTCCTCTTCCTGAAAAAGAGATGGTTTAGACATTCAGAGAACCATTATCACCATAGCGATGGTTTGTACATCAACAGAACCATCATCACCATAGCCTGCATTACGCAATCTCTCGCTGTCAGGACCTCATAGGGCCCCTTCCTGACTGCTTGTTTCCTGACTGCTTGCACCTCTAACTACAGAGAACCATTCCCTTTCCAGGGTTAGACAAGTTTTCAAAAATTCACTTGTCCTATCGGGCAAGTTCATTAAAAATTTACTTGCCTGAACCAAATTTTCACTTGCCCGAAATTTTAATTACATTTTTCTATGTGTTTTCCCTTTCATAAATTTTCACTTTTCTTAAGAGACCACGTGTAGCAAAATAATAGACGTTAAACGAGGACAACAACAACAACAAAATCCATGTCTCTACTGGCATGGTCAATATAGGCAGGCATTCAGCCCCATGTGCTGTCACACTCAGTGGTAATTTGAGCGGGTCACATCTGGAAATTTTTACTTGCCCATCGGGCAAGTGGGGAAGCACTTCTGCTTGCCCGAACAGCACTTTTACTTGTCCCAGACAATCGGGCTAATGGACTTGTTTATCCCTGCCCTTTCCCGGAGTCACCAATAGGAGCTCAGCATTCTTTGTCACTATAAAAATCCGTGAAATGGGACTGCAGGACTGTCATTCACCGTGGAAACCAGTGACAGACAGGTCTCAATCTGACAGTAATTGGCCCATGTCAGCACAAATGCACAGGTGCATGAATCCACAGGATTAGATTATCCCTAATCCTCCTGACTAAAAGGTGTTGGCCATCAAAGGTCTAGGGACCTGAGCAGTGGAAGAGATGCTAGAGGTTTTCACTTAGGCTAATCCTTCTAACAGGGGCTGTTATACAATTTACACATCTAACATGCAAAAGACAGACTATTTAACGTAAATACTTACCTCAAGCTCCTCTGCCAGCTTCTCATCTATGTTGAAGTCATCTTCATCTTCCTCCTCTTCTTCCTAACATCTAACACCTAACATCTAACAGCTAACACCTAACACCTAACATCTAACACCCAACATCTAACATCTAACATGAAAAAGACAGGCTTTAATTTTGTGCTTACCTCGAACTCCTCTGCCAGTTTCTCATCTATGTTGAAGTCATCTTCATCTTCCTCCTCTTCTTCCTCCTCCTCCTCCTCCTCTGCTCCAGACTCCTCAGCACCGCTCTCTCTGGCCGCCTGTCTCTGCGCCTCCCTCTCCAGTCTGCGCTCTTCCTTCAGCTTTGCCTTCTCAGCCTCCAGGTCGGTTCTCCTCTTAGCAATCAGGTCGTCCTGTTAAAAACAATCAAACAATTCAGCCTATAGGCTGCGATATGCCAAACAGCAGTTACTCTAGCAACTTGGTATGATTTTGGAAACAGAGATTTCAGGCAGAATCCACGACTATTGTCAGTGTTACTGCAAATACTTTAGCGGCTTTGCCTTCTCAGCTTCCAGCTCGGTTCTCCT
>NC_049987.1:24551248-24555795 GCF_000003815.2 Branchiostoma floridae | reverse complement strand
ACAGCATGAGATATCAGAACGGGACTCCACTTCCATTAATTAGTCCGAGAACAAGTTTCTCAGATCGTGAAAGTTTGGTACCGAGAAGACAAAGTGAACTCCGGGTATATTTATTCCCATACTCACCCTCTCTTTCTTTTTCTTGACCTTGGCCCTCTCCTTCCTTAAGACAGTCCATGTAGACATTCTTGAATTATAGTATTTACAGACAAACACAAACGCACACAGGGACATACTCATCCCAAAACATAACTTAACCTTCTTGGCAAAGGTAATTAGTAATTCCTTGAAGAGGGACTATTCTCACACTCACCCTCTCTTTCTTCTTCTTGGCCTTGGCCCTCTCCTTCTTGCCGATCCTCCTGTTCCTGTTGATGCGCCACTTGGCGAGGCGCGGAGGCAGCAGCCTGTCAATGATGTCAGTGTCCTCGACCAATAGCAGCACGGCTCCGTCCGGGAACAGTCCCTGCTCCGACATGTACCGCGCCTCGTCTGGGGTTCGCGGGAAACCCTCCAGGACAAAACCTGTGGACCTGTAAAGTCAAGAAAGACTTTGTAGCATGCCATCACATGAAAGTACATTATCAGGCCTGGGGTTGAGCTAGCCTAGTTTCCAAAGAGTAACCTTCTATTCATCTGTATTTGGCATAACACAACAGTTTGCAGGCACTAACTAACTTGTTCTATCTAGACTATCTGGACCCTTCAGATTTGGCACGAAGCGTTCTTGAATTATAATAACGAGGCCCCTATTCCATTCAACTCAGCAATAGTTCAATATAACAATCTGTATGAGTGGTATTCCAGAAAGATCACCACTGTGACTGTGGAAGTGACAAACCCACGTGGACAACCACAAAAGAGATGGACAGACAACATTATAGGAGATCTTCACCTTCTCAACCTACACAGTAACAACCCAGAGGCTGCATGTGATCTGCAATCAAGCGTCTACATCTACATGCAAGCATGACTAACCCTCACCTGATGGGGAACAACAGACAATACACCAGATAGTGAGCGTCACACATTCTCATTACAGTTACTTACTTGAAAGGCTCCTTGTTCCACCACTCCGGTACGATCTTGTCTAAGACGTCGGGCGGGAGTGCATCTTCTGACTCCAGGTTGTTCTTGATGGCCTCCTCATCCTCTGTCAGCGGTATCTCCTCCTCAGTCTCCCCCTGTTGGGGTTCAAAGGGGTAGGTTAATGAGATAACTAGATAAGTACGTAAGTTGATTGGATGAGTTACTAAGTTGATTGAATGAGTTACTAAGTTGATTGAATGAGTTGATTGGATGAGTCAGTGAGTTAATTGAGTGAGTCAATGAGTTAACTGGATGAGTTAACTAGATTAGTTAAAGAGTTAACTGGATTAGTTAACTAGATGAGTTAATGAGTTAACTGAGTGAGTTAACTAGATTTGTGAATGAGCTAACTGGATGAGTTAACTAGATTTGTGAATGAGCTAACTGGATGAGTTAACTAGATGAGTTAATGAGTTAACTGGATGAGTAAACTATAAACTACTATGAATAAGGTAATGAGTTAAGATAAACATATCAATGGCTACTTTAGAGAAACATATCAACGGCTACTTAAAAGAAAAAAATGCAAAAAGATCTAGAAAGGTGGAAAGGTTACAAAATGTACATTTTAAGAGTAATTTCAAACAAGTCTTCCAGAGTTAATTCAGTATATTTCCTGACCTCTTTCTGCCCTTCCTCTCCTTCTTTGTCCTCTGTGGCCGATTCTGAAAAAAAAAGAGGAAGAATAGTCCATCAGGCCATGCTCACAAACATAGAGACATTAGAAACCTGAGCCCAGTTTGGCAGAGCCTCACTAAGATACAGATATATTGAACTGTATACTATTTATTTGTAGGCTGCAGACAAGGTTCCGTGTAGGAGAATTCTATTAGGGCTAAATTAGAAATTTGGTATGTTCTTATGGTGTACTGACCCTCAGCTTCAGATGGTTCCGTTGCAGCTGAGTCGGTCAGTCCGGTGCTGGTGACCGGCTGACCGTCCGGTCCTGTGATGGCGGCCATTGCAGCAATCTCCTCTGGACTCTGCAACAGTGTCAAAAATTTATTTGCATTGTAGAAAGGTATGAATTTAGCATCAACTCTCATAATTCCATCAAGTGCTATAATGCCGTCACATCAAGAAAACATCATTATAAAGGCCTTCTTCAATACCTAAATATCTGAGGTGTATATAAGTCTGGATTGCTCATGTTGCATTGGTACATCTCTTTAAAAAACTTCAAATTCCAGTCTTTTTTCTCATGAGAGTTGATGTCATATTCAATATTGAACCAAGCACTCCAGAAATGCATACTGCAGAATGCTGGTCTGATAGCGAATATAAACACATTTAGTGATGAAAGCTTCCCTTCATACTGCTGTATTTTCAGCACCAAGGACAGCACTTAAAACAAGTGATTATACAATAACACAAAGCATTCAAATTGAAATACAGTTTTAGTGATTTCTCAAAGTGATGATGATTCAAAATTATGATTAAAAGTAGATAGAATAGCTATTAACATGCAAAAAATGGTAGAATTCAAAAGTCTTTCATTTGATTTAACATTTACACTGCAAGCCTAGTATAAGTTGTAAACATCATTCAAGCAGCAGTACAGATAATTCTACATTTTTTAAAAATTTGCTACATTGTCTGAGACATGGTAGAATACAGATGTCATTCTTTTCATGAATAATTTCCTCAATCCTAGTAAAAGTAAGCCTAGTAAAAACTTGTTGCCACTTGTATCATCTCATCTTTACTTTTCTCCATCTAAAAGACAGACTCACGAATTTTGATTTAAGATTTCCACCACAAGCCTGGTGAAAGTTGTAAACATTGAAGCAGAGGTATATATAAATAGAAATTGCTACATTGCTGCCAATCTTATCATTATCTTTAATCATCTCATCTAAAAATAACACTCACGAATTCTGGCTCCTCCTCGTCCTCAGGATAGGACGGCCCGATCTTCTTCCGTGTCTTGGCGATGATCAGCTCCAGCAGCCGTTCCTTAAAGGAGATGTGGAAGATGCCGAGGTTCTTGGCCAGCTCGCGGGAGTGGAGGGACTTCCCCGCCCCCCGGGCTCCGAGCATCACAAGTCTCAGGGGTGGGGGCTGCAGGGGAATATAGGGAGTCAAAACTTAGCGTAAATGTGTAATATAGCAGCTGTGAGCATGGAGGGACTTCCCCGCCCCCCGGGCACCCAACATCACAAGTCTCAGGGGTGGGGGCTGCAGGGGAATATAGGGAGTCAAAACTTAACGTAAATGTGTAATATAGCAGCTGTGAGCATGGAGAGACTTCCCCGCCCCCCGGGCACCCAACATCACAAGTCTCAGGGGTGGGGGCTGCAGGGGAATATAGGGAGTCAAAACTTAATATAAATGTGTAATATAGCATATGTTGATACTATGTAATACAAAGATTTAGAACTTTACGTAAATGTGTAATATAGCAGCTGTGTGCGTGGAGGGACTTCCCCACCCCCTGGAGCATCACCAGCTTCAGGGGTGGTGGCTGAGGGAAATATGGGGAGTCAAAACTTAACGTAAATGTGTAATATACCATGTATCGAAATCATACTATATTGAATTGTGGGTTCTTGAACATGCTGGAGGTGTGGATCTCCTCAAACACGGGACCTTCATTTAATGTCCTGACTTAACGTCCTGTCGTAAGGATGGTGACCCTTTCTGGTAGCGTGCATGTCCGGTGAACGATAACAGCAGGAATCGAACTCAAAACTTCTTGGTAAAGAGGCAGGGTCGCTAACCATTGGACTACCCATGCTACCGTAACGGCTTTTGGGGTTAAACTGGGGCCCAGTCTGCAAAGTCGAGACACAGCCCGGATTTGTACAAATGGCTTCTTGGTCCAGGGGTAGGGTCATTAAGGTACAAACGGTATTAAAGAACAAGGTGCCATTGTCATAGAAGACACACAAGTAGTTTGATACAAACCTTAAGTGGTCCGTTCTTGGACAGGAAGTCTGTAGGTGCCTCCAGGAAGGTCTCCCTGTTCTCAGGGTTAGCGAAGTAGTACGTCCTCTCCCTGTACCTGGCTGCCAGCTCGGCCAGCCCAGGCCACAGCACAAACTTCTGCTTCAGGGCCACAGGGTCGTAGTGCTTCGTGTCGCCAAACATTTTCCGCTTGCTCTTACGGATCTCATCATCCTAGACATCAGAAACCATTAAATTAGTTAATGTATACATTGTTACTGCTTATAAGGAGACTATTTTAAAGTCTGTAATGTTTATCTGATGCATGTAGCTTCTGTTTCAGTGCGACTGTGTTGTAGTGCTTCGTGTCACCAAACCTCTTTCTCTTGCTCTTACAGATTTCATCATCCTAAAAATCAGAAACCAACAAGTGTGTTGTGTCAGTGATAGTTGAATACACATATACAAGTAAAAAAGGGACATCTGTGGTGTCACTAGGGGTGGGTACCGGTACAGAATATTCAGGGACAGGTCCGGTTCAGGTCCAGAAGATCAGATATCGGTCCGGACCT
>NC_049987.1:24491050-24551148 GCF_000003815.2 Branchiostoma floridae | reverse complement strand
GAAATCTCTAAATACCCAGTTTTTTATAACAATGAATCTAGGTTACCCCACAGATTAAGGTGAATCAGCATTACTTGCTTTTAAAAAAGATGGTGAACGGTAAACACATGTACTAAATGCACAACGAGCAAAAATGGTACAAGTTAAACATTTAAAATTCCACTGGACACAAAATGATAAACAAACGTTTATCATTGTGACAAAAATGCAAATGTCACAACTTAAGTGACAAAAGATACTAAAGTGGAAAAGATTGTGGCAAATAAAATGTTGAAGTGCTGATGAGGACGTGAAATGTTACCTTTTTGGGTTTGGGTTTTTTTGGTTTGTACCTCTCTAGTTCTTTCCACTGGATACAATGAAGCGTACAATTGAACAAAAAGAGGACAGAAGTCTGTGTGAGAGGTTTGACCATAACGGATCTATCCTTATCTTTAAAATCTGTACTATTTGTTGCAAACTTTCCATAAAATGTAACATTGCATCTATTTCCTACAATCCTTCAGATTTTCTTTTCCTTTCGATAAAGAGAGGTACAGAGACAACTTTTGACAGAACTTACACCTTACAACAAACATGGGGGGAATACAATAGGGGCCACATGTGCATTGTAAAGACTTAGTTGTCTGTCTATAGATACAGTGCACTCTTAGAATCCATCAACAAAGATGTGAAGATCACCAAGTTGAACTTAATATAACACCCTAGTTCCACTGTTGTCATGCAAGACAGGAAGGACAGAAGCATGCAAGAACTTTCACCGTACAATCTTTTTCATATTTAACATTTACTCTTCCATTCCTAAGGTCCATACCTCCCGTTATTCCATCATCTAGATGATTACAGTTACACAGATGATTACAGTTACACAAGAAATGACATTCAAGGCACAAACAAAAGAAGAAGACAGTGCAGACGGAAAGACTTGAACATCTATCACTCTCGTCTTCATCACCTTTCCCTTCTTTCTCCTCACAAAATAGTAGCGAAGCAACGACTACAGCCAGCAGGGATGCAAACAGGTGGGTTACATTAACCAGTACAAGTGCCATTTATTATTACACAATTAACGCTAGTTCACCTTTATCCGTGGGATAGCCTAAAGCCGTTCTATCTAAAATCAGGGTAATTAGAGATATCAAGTCAACAGATGGTGGTTTGAGACAGCAATACTTTGCAAATATTGCAATTTGAAACCAACGTCCGTTGACTTGATATCCTTAAATACCCTGTTTTAAAAACGGATATAGGCTACCCCGCGGAAAGAGGTGAACTAGTGTTATGTATACTGTGTCCTGTGAACAATTATGTTGCCATATAATATGTGTTAAGCATGTACAGCTGACAGCAGTGTCCTTGTGTGGGTAACTCTCAATATTGTGCCAAGACGTAGGAACCAATGTGGGCAACTGTAGCTTATCAAATTGTGTGTTTAATTGTGTCAAGCAGTAAGCTGTGGCATTGTTCAATACTAAGATGAAAATAGATGTGATTTTGGTTGATCCTAAGGTCCACTGACAAGAGTTAGTGTATGATAATGCGCTGTCATAGTGACAATGTGTTTTGCACCAGGAAAGTGCTCATTCCATTCTTTTATAAAATCTTACACATAAGGGACAACTTTGCAACAATGTAGCTGAAAAGGAAGGCAAGTTACAAAGGCCACAACCAGAACAAGTATATCTTAGACTAGTATGCAATCCCTATCAAGACAACAGAGGTGTCCCTTCAAGTTGATTTCCAAGGGGGCTGGTACATAGAGAACAAGACATGTTACATGCAGTGTTTGATGATGATGACTTTGGATTTTGAAAGGAGAGAATATCTGGCTTACCTCCTCTTCCTCCCCTTCCTCTTCCTCCTCCTCCTCCCCTCCTGCAGCATCCTCCTCATCCTCATCCATGTCCATCCCTGTGTACTCCCATCCTCTGTACTGGTACGTCACTGTTGAAATGCATGGGACATGTGTCAATCAAAACCCATCCGCCTATCAAACTCATCCTCCTGTCAATCATATTCATCCTCCTGTCAATCAAAGTCATCCTCCCGTCAATCAAACTCATCCTCCTGTTAAACAAAACCCATCCTCCCGTCAATCAAACTCATCCTCCTGTCAATCATATTTATCATCCTGTCAATCAAAACTCATCCAACTGTCAATCAATTTTATCATCCTGTCAATCGGTACTGGTACGTCACTGTAACACATGTCAATCAAACTTGTCAATCAAACTCATCCTCCTGTCAATCATATTCATCCTCCTGTCAATCAAAACTCATCCTTTCTGTCAATCAAAACTTGGCCTCCTGTCAATCATATTCATCCTCCTGTCAATCAAACACATCCTCCTGTCAATCAAATCCCATCCTCATCCATCTCCATCCCTGTGTGAGGAAGTGTAATCCCCCTGCAGTATTGTAACTAGAAACACGTTTCAAATCCTGGGAATCGCATCTCAGTTGGGGTTGCACCCGTCTTTTGGAAGGGATGTAAAATGGGGAACCTTATTTGAGGAGGTGTCTTGAGCATGTTGCAACGTTGAAGGGCTAGCAACCACCTCCTACAGAAAAAGCAAGGAAGCTTGCTGTCCTATGTGCCACTAGGCACTAGAAGGGTCTAAACGAATCAAAGAACTTACTCTCTATCCTGTGGATGGCATCCTCCAGCTGTTTATCCTCAGTCTTCCCCTCCACCTCTATGTCGATGGGCGATAGCGAGGAGGTTCCTGAGATCACAGCCTTCAGCGAGGCCCACTCCCGCTCGAAGTCCCCCCTCTCCTGGCGCCACTGTTCAACCTCTGGGCCCTCGGGGGGTACTGGGGACTGGCAGGGGGGGGGTCAAGAGGAAATAATGGTCAGGGGGGGTTCAAGAGGAAATAATGGTTAGCAATGTTCCTGAGATGACAGCCTTGAGCGAGGCCCACTCCCGCTCGAAGTCCCCCCTCTCCTGGCGCCACTGTTCAACCTCAGGGCCCTCGGGGGGTACTGGGGACTGGCAGGGGGGTCAAGAGGAAATAATGGTCAGGGGGGTTTCAAGAGGAAATAATGGTTAGCGATGTTCCTGAGATGACAGCCTTGAGCGAGGCCCACTCCCGCTCGAAGTCCCCCCTCTCCTGGCGCCACTGCTCCACCTCCGGGCCCTCAGGGGGTACTGGGGACTGGCAGGGGGGTTCAAGAGGAAATTGTTGTCAGCAATTCTTTTGAAGTCATTTGTTTACTTGTTACGATGATATAGATTAGACATCCAGCTATCAAGATACTCTAAATAGCAAGCAACTGTCACTGATGAAAGGTAGTGGATGCTGCCTGAAACGTCTGACCGTTACCAAAATCATGTCCAGTTGCTTGAGTAAGTGCTGTTTGGTGCATCTTTTATTTGATCTGCGTGCTTCTACAAAATCAAAGATGAAGGGGCTATCTTGTATCATAGTGATACAAATCTGGCAGCAAAAAACTATGGAATTTAAACTCAAATGTTGCCCCCAAACACCCAAAAAGACATTTTGAACTTCTAAAACAAGCTTTTGTATGTAAAAGAAATGCTAAATTTTGTTTTGGTGTACTTTGATTCAAAGATGTAAATTTAGCTTGAAAAGCCAAAATACATGATCTACACGTGTCCAAAATTGCTGCTTTAACGTTCTAAGTTATTTCGACAGTAACAAATGCAACTGATGCATGAGAACCCTACATCATTTAAACACATACTACCCATGTTAGATATCACAATGAAACAAGTTGCTTGCATTGTTATTATTTTTCTACATATTTTACATCTTTTTTTTCTTTGGTTTGTTTCAAAGAGAAAGAAGATAAGTGACTCACCACTGGTGGTGGGGTGGGTTCCGGTGGAACTGTAGAGCAGGGAAAAATGGAAAAAAAATGTCAGACATTGTATCAAGGGTGAAAACTCTGTCCTGCATTTCCTTCATGCATTCCTGAATGCTTTATACGTATGTATTGAAGGGTTTCTGTAAGGGAAGGACTGTTAGGTTAGGGAGGAGGAAGTGACTGTTAAAACAAGACACAGCACATACAGGAGGATTCTCTCAATATGTAGTTGGAGAAGGAATGTTCATTATGTCTTTAGTCGTGTTGTTGTATATTGCTTAATCCAATATTTACAGGTGATATATAATGTTATTAAAAAAGTGGCATGTTTGCTTCAAGAAGGGGAAAGAGTTAGTTACAGGGAAATGTCTTTGTACAAAGACAAGACTATTTTACAACATTGTTACAGTAATCCAGAGCATCATTCATTCATGAGAGCAAAATCATCATATCTTTCAATTCAGCTGAAAGGAGTATATCATTAACCTGGAATGAAGCACTTAAACTAGCAGGTAACATTGTGCACATTGTTATAATTATAGCAGGGTTTGGAGGTTAAGTCACAATCAGCAATAAATTTGTCATGGTTAGGCATTATAGAAGCATTACATCAGTAGGCATTTAATAATACAAAGATTATCAAATTGAATATTATAAGTATAGTATTGCAGAAGAAACACATCACTGTCAATACATGTACTTTGCAAATATTTGCCTTAAGTTTGTTTAATTGATAGACAATATAAGGATACATTAAAGTTGCTTGTTTCATGGATTAGTCTTTATCCCATTAATCCAGATTAGAGGAAGCACAGAAAGATAAGCGACAGTTGACCCACATCACTGTTGGTACTTGGCATGCAATTATTGTTTGCCTTGAGTTAATTGATAGAAGACACGTGGAGGATATGTATTAAACTTGTTTGTTTTATGGATCTATGAATTAGCCTTAATCCCAGTCTTAATCCAGTTAATCCAGATTACACACAGCACAGAGAGATTAGCGACAGTCAAACCACATCACATTATTAAAGTTGCTTGTTTTATGGATTTATGCCTTAATCCCATGAATTAACCTTAATCCCCATTAGAAGATTAGCACAGGCAGGTTAGCGACAGTCTCCACGGCACAGCGCTGATTTGCACCCCACAGCCACTCCACTCTGCCACCACGCAGGTTTGCGTTCTACCTTCTTCCTCGACCACAGGCGCTTCAGGCGGCGCGGCCTCGGGTTCTGCCTCGGGCTTCGGGGAGCCGGCCTCTGCCTCTTCTCCTTCCTCCTTCAGCTCTTCCTCTTCGACCTCCTCGTCGATCTGGCTTTTCTCCTCCTCTTTCTCTTTCTCTTTCTCTTCATCCTCATCTTTTGTTATTTTTGAAAAGGAACATTGTATGACGTAAAGATGAGGTAGTGTGACTTTGTGAAGTGTTTAAATGTGATGTTAAAGCTTGCTCTTACATTTCTTTCTTCTTTTACATAAAGTTTTGTTATACAAAAGACAGTCTTTAATTTTTACAGCACTCAGCAGACGCACATGACAAACAAGGCAAGCAGTGCATTCTTTGATTACAATGTAGCTTGGAACGGTTTGGTTTTAGGTTGTATTTCAAGAGAAGGTTTCAATTGAAAGGGTGTATTGGGTTGGGTTGGGTTGGGTTGGGTTGGGTTAAGGTTGAGTCATAGGTTGGTAGCGGTTTTGTTTCAGGAATTCAGCTCCAAGAAGTTAAGATTTTTGGGGGTGACAGAGTTAGTTGAGAAGTGACGGTTTTATTTTACAGGGTTGTTACATTATACTGGTATCCTCCATTACAGTTAAGTGTTAAGTTTTAAAGAAGGCAGTCTTATATGATCAGTAGACTGATCAGACATGCAGATAACAGAAAGTTTTTTTACATCACATTTACTGCAGTCAGTAGAGTCTGTTTGTGTAGAAATGCTGAGATAGCACTTTTATATGTAAGTATCAATGACAGTATGAGAGGCTTGTGCGTGTGTGTTTTGGCTGAAAGAAAATACACAGGCAAAGACCACAGAATTGGCACAACACGACAGCAAAACTTCACAACAATGCTTTACAGGTCAGCGCTCCTGTGAATGTTACAGCAACAGTTATAGAGAGACAGGAAGATGTTTAGTGCAGCGAGGTATTCAGCGTTCCTGTGGAAGTTACAGTAGGTTACCAAGGCCAGGCTTTGTTGATTCAATTAAATGGGCACATTCTCTGGGAATGACAAAACTGGTGTAAGTGTGGCTAAAACGTTGCCTTGCTTATGAAATTCTTCATGATCAGGAAGGTTGAGCAAATGATCAGACACAAAGACAATGGTAATCCAAACAATAGATTCTTCACTTTTGTTCTGGTACATCTCCTTCTTTGACTTAGGCACTCTACAACATTAGTATTCCATTTTTTTAAATTCACGACATATACAATCATGTATTTCCTCATTTTGCAGCTGCTCTGTATGATTTACAGTGTGCTCCAAAACTTCTTCTGTTGAAATGGATAAAAATTGATGCATGTAAGGATGTCATCCATATAACCAAACCAACATGGCCTTAGCCACACAGCGAGATGCCAGTAGGGACAGTCACAACAGTTAGCCGGCCGAGGGTTTACCCCGACCGTCCACGCCACACTGGGTACCTTTCGTCCCCTCCTCTCCCTCCACCTTCTCCCCCTCCCCCTGGGGAGCCTCCTCCCCCTGGGGGGTGGGGGGAACGACCTCCCCGGGGAAGGCTTCGGACGGAGGTTCGACCGGAACCTCGCCTTCTGCGGGCGCAGCCTTCTCGCCATCCTCCTCTGATTGGTTGTGACATTAGTGGTGCATTATGGGTGATGGTGGTGAGGTTAGGTGCGACGACGACGTGATTAGAACGAACAAAACCAATTAATTTAGACATTGAAAATTAGGAATTGGTAAAAATATTTGTATGTTTCATGTATTTTCGTGCACAAGTTAAAGCGCTTGCCAACCAAGCTTTTGGTCATTCCAACTTGACGAGGGTGAGAGGACTGACTGACAGCTTGTTGGTAAGCCCTTAACATAGTGAACTGAAATAGCGTCACATATAAACCTTTATAGAAAAATTAGAAAATTTCACATGCACAATTAGACAATGTCACATGCATGAAAACAGACATGATTATTACATGATCATGCAATTTCATATGAGCATTAGTCCATTCCCAACACACATGCCTGTGCCATTATTGATGAAACACATGCCATTAATAGTTAAAATCATGCAACACATGAAAAATGATGAGAGGTGATATGGATATCATGATGATAACTTTGTTTTAAGTGACCCGCCATGTAGCAAGGGAAACACGGAAGTTAAGGGCGTCAGTCGTGTTAGCCATACGAAAAGGTATGTCACCCTATAAGGGGCGATATAACCCTGTTGCGTGTAAGCATGTCGACCAATGATGATGATGAGCCTTGTTCACGGGTTCTGAAGTCAGTGGTCAAAGCCTGGCACTAAGAGTATTAACTGGGCTGAACCTAGGGCAGTTTCAGGGTCTTTTTGTCTTTCTCAATTTCTTCAATAAAATGGACGACAGGTGTCTCACCATCGCTGAGTTCTCCCGCCTCGATCTTCCTGCGTCTTTCCTCCTCCGCTGCCTGTCTCTCTCGTTCCTCTTCTTCCTTCCTGGCACGTTCTTCCTCCAGTCTGGAAGGTACAAGACAGGGGTTATTCAAATTACAATGTGTCACAATATGTTGGTGTCATGTTGGTGTCATGTTGGCATAACAGTTAGGGTGTGTTTCCTTACACGCTCCTCTTCTAGTCTGTATGGTACAAGACAGGGGTCATGTTTTACAATGGTGTTAAAACAGGCTTTTAGCCAGGCACACATCATGGCATTATTTGGACACCCTAATCTTACACTAACAAGAAATTTGACGCACTAAACGCCCAGAGCAGATCCTCTGACAAGCATGAAATTCTGATGAAAACCAGGGATGACAGCCTTCTACTGTCACCTCTTTAACAGCATTTTTGCCCCTCAGGATTATAACCTAAGAATGCACAATTTTAACTCAAAATTATAAAAAAAAACATTGCACCATGGATGTTGGATGCCTCTGCTCTTCCTCTAGTCTGTATGGTGCAACATATGGGCCATGTTTTACAATGGTGTTGCAAGATGTTGGTGTATTGTTGGTGTCATGTTGGCATAACAGTTAGGGTGTTTGGTCCAGATCCCAGAGGTCCCAAGTTCGATACTTGGCATACCACCAATGTTGTGCCCTTGGTAAAGGCAATTTACACCACTTTCCTCACTCCAACTAGGTGTGAAAATGGCTACATTGTAAACTTTTACATTAGTTTGTGCTAAGCAATTCACAAGGAAAATTTCACTAACTATGATTGCTGTAACACTTGAGTTGCAATAAGAAGTTCCTACACGTAATTTATGACATGGCATCTAAGTGGTTTGGTTAGCTGACACAAGATTAAGGGGCCTTGTTCCCTTGGGAGGCACTTCAGAACACTTTCCTCACTCCACCCATGTGTGAAAATGGGCACCTGACTTTGGTTGGGAAGGTAAAAGGCGGTAGAAGGAGAGGGATGAGTTTTGCCTAGCAGTACCATGCCCAAGACATTGTATATAACAACCCACTGTCCCTATGGCCTCCAAAACGCTACTTTTACCATGTTTTTTGTTAGTTGGTAACTGGGAGATCCCGATTCAATCCTGGGAAGGGCATCTCAGTTGGGGTTGCAGTGTCTTTCGGAATGGACTTAAAATGGGGGTCCAATATTTGGGAGCTATGGTCTTGTTTGATTGGTAAAAGTGATGTATGTCTTATGATAATAAAGGGTTATTGTCCATGCAAAGGAAATGGTTCTGTCCGAGGCGCTGAAATCCTATGACCCGACTTTCAGAAGGGGTCCAGTGTTCGGGGAGGTGCCTCAAGCATGTTAAGGGGAGGGGCTAGCAACCCATCCCTATAAAAATATACCCTGCTACTGAAACAAGGAAACGTTCTGCTATATGTGCCACTGGGCTTTACAAGGGTGCAAACAAACAAAGGAAACTCACCTGGCCTCCTCACTTAAGAGTTAGTCTTCCACTGGTCGTGACAGAGAGGACAGATGCTATGTACAGTATTTACAGGTTCATTGTACCGGGGAAATTCCCCTCGCTGTTTTCGACAAGCACTATGAACAGTGAACCACGTCCCTTCTTAAGAACTGCAACCCTTTCCGGTAGCTTGCATGTTGGGTGAGCAAAACAGCCAGAATCGAACTCACGGCTCCTAGTTCCAGAGAGAGGGCCACTAACCACTTGATTACGCATGCTACCTACATGTACAAACAAACGCTAACTCACCTGGGCTAGCAACCCCTCACTGTAAAAACATATACCCTGCTACAGAAACAGCAAGGAAACTTGCTGACCCATATGCCACTAGGCACTTTCATTCGTCCCATAGCCTTTTAATCAGCCGTAGGCTGATTAATTAGCCGTAGGGGCAGCACAACATGTTGTGCTGTATCAATAGGCATTTTAGTCCCCTAGCGGCGCCTATCTCCTCTCCAGGTCACTGGGCACTACAAGGGTCTAAACAAAGGGATGCTAACCCACCTGGCCTCCTCGGCAGCCTTCGCCTCTGCTGCCGCCTCTTCCACCCTCCTGGCTCTGACCTTCTCGTCGACCTCCTCCTGGTTGACCTTGTACCAGCGCTTCAGCAGGTACGCGCCGTTCTCGCTGCCGTCCCGCAGACAGACGACGTCGTCAGGGCAGATGTTCTTGTCCACCATGGCCGCCCATTGGTCACGGTTGTTTGGGAAGTTGTCCAGGATCCACCCACCAAAGCTGGAGAGAAATACGTTGATGTAGCTTAGACATCCAGGTAATAAGATATGCCAAAAAGTAGTCACTCAAGCAACAAGATATGGTTTTGGAAACGGTCAGACATTTCAACTACTATCCAGTAGTTTTCGTCAGTGACGCTGAAGATATCTTGTTGGAGAGGGTTTATAGCTAATGTAGCTTTTGGGCCTTTAAAAATTGTCTTCCACCCACTTTTCATTATTGATTCATAGTTAGGATAAACCTGTTCTTCAAGTAGATCTTCAATTCACAGCTAGGATATATAAACCCTCACTGACAAAAACTACTGGATAGCAGTCAAAATGTCTGAGCATTTCCAAAACCATATCCAGTTGCTTGAGTAACTACTTATTAGTGTACAGAACTAAGTCATTCAAAATAAATCATAAACTCTCAACAATTCACATTGAATCGTGGGGCCAGTCAGAAACTGGACACTGAACAGGACTAATTTGTAAGAGGTATAAAGGAGGCCATTTACATCAGGGTACTCCAGTCATCACTGAAGAGAGACAGTGGGCATTATAAACTTTTTAACAATTGCTGAATGTTTTTAAAATCATTAAACAGTTGCTTGAGTAACTGCTTTTTGGCTTAAACATATCACCCTGTTTTTACAAAGCATATATACGTAGAGTTACCAACCTAGAATTGATGTGTTCAAAAATTTGTACTTTCCCAGAACTATTGTAGAGAGGAATTTGTTATCACCAAGTACAGTAGGGGCCTCTTCTTTGGGTAGTTTTAAAGAACGCTTGCAGATAGATGTGCAAAAGTAAGGTGTGATGGCTTGTTTGGTGTAATATAACCAGCTGCTGCCGCGCCGCGTGCCTGCAAAGCTGGTGTGTTACCCCGAACGACAGTTATACCATCTATATAGAACAGAGACAGATACGTACTGTACAAAGCTGGTGTCTTATAACCCAAAATGGTTTACCAGTGATGTAGAACAAACAAACTTGAGACAGAAACTCACAAGGGCCCCTCTGGGTTCTTCATGCGGAGGTTATTCTCCACTTCCTTGATCTTCTCCTCCATGACTTCCACATACACATCAGGCGGGATGGTGATGGTCTGCTTCTCCGCCTCCTTCACTGCATCTTCCACCATCTTCTGCACCTCAGGGTGGTTAGCATCAACTGGGAGACAAGGAAACAGTTTTTTAAAAATGTACTGATAGTGGGTTGAAACTGCCCAACAAGACCAGTTGGGGGACCAATAAAATCTGGTCTTTGTAGACAGGTAGTCACTGTCTTTGTGGTCTATGGGAAAAATATCTATCTGTGGGGTAAACATATTTTCCACCATCTTCAACATCTTGATACACAGTAAAACTGCCCATTGAAAGAAGAATATTTGAGAGATCAATGAAATCCAGTCTTTTACATGTGGTCATTATAAGTGTTCTTAATGCTAATGTCAACGGGAAAAATTGTCTATCTACGGAGTAAAACATGATATATTTTGTACAGATTTTTCTTATTAGCCTTGATACTAATCTTTTGGTACCAATGTTTTGGTGGATGACTCAATGTACAATCAATATGGCACAGTTTGAACTTCATCATTTTATTTTGGAACTTTGAGCTTTAGGATAAAACAAGGGAGCCTTACCAACGATGGGCTCAGGTTTTGGTGGTGGCTCTTCTTTGCTCTCTGTAAAAGAAAAGGCAGGTTAGGAAGACATAATGGTTCTGTAGGTACAAGCTCCTTACAGGAAAGGGAAATAGAAAAGAAAGAAAATACTACTGGTACTGCTCGTATGGCCCTGATGGAAAGTGAGATGGGGTGAGAGAGAAAAGGTTATTAACATAAGAGTTAGCTATTGTATAGCCTAGTATTGTCACCACTGTGGTGAAAGTATGGTAAGTTATCAAAGCAGAAGACTTGGTGATGACAGGAGAAGAAAGCTGTACTCTTAAAACAACCCTGATGAAAAATAGCACACTGGTGAGGTGGGTGAGAAAGAAAGGGATTAACATATAAGGGTTAGCTATTGTATAGCCTAGTGTTGGTCATCATTCTGGTGAAATTACAGTAATTTTATCACATCAGAAGACTTGGTGATGACAGGAAGAAGACATTCGTACTCTTAAAACAACCCTGGTGAAAAAATAGCACACTGGTGAGGTGGGATGGAAAAGTGTGAACATTAAAGACAATAAAGACTTATCATATGCAGAAGGGGGTTATTGCATGCAGAGGGGGTGCTAGCAATAGCGGGAAGCACAGCCTGGGTACCACCCCTCCCTCACCGGTGGTCTCTTCCATTGGCTCTTCCGCTGGTTGGTCTCCCTCCCCCTCCTGATCCTCTTTCTCTCCTTCTTTCTCTCCTTCTTCCTTCTCTCCCTCCTCAGTTTTCTCCTCTTGTTCTTCTGCAGGTTTTTCCTCTCCTAAAGCATGCAAGGCCTCTAAATGTAACTACATGAAGCACTCCCTAAAAGTCTGCCATTCTAGCAAAAGGAAAGCTCTGCTGACTAACAATAACAGGGAAGTTATTTTTGCATGGAATGAGCTTTAATTCTATCAGCTGACATCTCTAACTGGTTAGAAGGAAAAAAAGTATTGAAAGTATAGCTGCTGTCTTACATATAATATATGTAACACTAAATGGAGAAATTTTCAAACTGACTACCTGTCTGCAAATGAGAAAATCTGTGTATGAGCTTTTTAATCTCTTTCTAAGGACTTCAACTTCTCTCTGCTCAAAAAATGTCTTCTACATTGACTAGCTCTCTAACTGTCAACATATAGACATCTAAGCCTGTCTGTCTGTCTACCTGTGACAACAACTTCAAAAAATTGTGTATGAGCTTTGTTCTGTCTTAAGAATTAAAGTTCTGTCTATATTTAAATCAGTGTTTATTTCTCCTAGGCTAACTACCTCACTGATTGTCACATCTTCTTCTTTCTAAGCCTGTCTACCTGTCTGCCTGCCAGAAAGAAAACATGCATAAGAGGTACCTCTTTGACTGTCAACGGTAACATCTTTAATTTTTCAGCCTGCCTGTCTGCCTGTGAGAATGAAAACTTGTGTATGAGGTACTCTCTGACTGTCAACGGTAACATCTTTAATTTTTAAGCCTGCCTGTGTATCTGCCTGCCATAAAGAAAACTTGTGTATGAGGTACCTCTCTGACTGTCAATGGTAACATCTTCAATTTTTAAGCCTGCCTGTCTGCCTGTGAGAATGAAAACTTGTGTATGAGGTACTCTCTGACTGTCAACGGTAACATCTTTAATTTTTAAGCCTGCCTGTGTATCTGCCTGCCATAAAGAAAACTTGTGTATGAGGTACCTCTCTGACTGTCAACAGAAACATGTTGTTTCTAAACCTGCCTGTCTGTCTGTCTGTCTGCCTGACTAGGGTTTCTGTCTGCCTGTGAGAAAAGAGAAGTTGAGTATGAGGTACCTTCCTCGCCGCCCTCCCCTTCTGAGTCCTTAGCAGCCTCCTCTGTGGGTTCGTCTGTCTCTGCAACATCTCCCTTTTCGGACACAGCTGGGAATAAACAGGAAATAAAATAAATCTTACCCAACCATACAGCTAGCTACATTTATGCATTTACCAAGTGAGAGAAAGTCAAATATACTGGAGTAGATTAGAGATTCATATGTACATATAAATTTATATGATTGTTACCATGTGACCTGTACCCAGTTCGGCAAAAATGTGCAATAAAGGTCTTCATTTATTCATTCATTATAAAGTGGCAAGGTGGTCTTGGGGTTGTCGACCTAGGATCAAAAAGTTAAGGGTTCAAGTCCCTAACAGGTGTATTTCGCATCTGTACTTACTATCCTCCTTCTCCGCAGCCTCCTGCTCCAGCCTCATCTTCACCAGGTTGATGGAGGACTCCAAAGTCTCCTCCCGAACCTTCTGGACCATCTTCTCCTTCTCCATCTCTATACGAGGCTTGATCAGCTCCTGCATGCTCAACACCTGCAGCAAGACGACACACCTGTCAGTCTTTCTTCAAGGTAGGTAATTGTTTATAATTGATCCCTTTGTGGTACATACTCGAACAATGAAACCCCATTTTGCGCCCATTCTGAAAAACAAATGCAGTCCCAACTGAGATTCCCTACCCAGGATTGAACTGGGGTCTTCCAGCTACCAAGGGCACACCAACTAATTTCCTTGGTTCTCGGATTTTTAACATAAAAACATAGCAAGCATATCTTCTAGTCTTTCTTCAAGGTAGTAGTTACTGTTACAGTTACGGTAGTAGTGTTTGAGACATACAGTGTTATATCAGACTGTTGAGGTTATACCAGCTCTTACGGGGTGACATACCCTTTCTTCTAGCTGATTTCAATGTAGGTATTGTTGTTATTGTTCACTAACGGTAGTGCCTATAGTGGGACATAGGGCAGCAAATTTCCATGTGTTTCAGTAGCAGGATATATATTACTTGAACATACTCAAGGCACCCTGAAACCCTGTTTTGCATCCCTCATAAAAGACAGGTGAAGCCCCAACTGAAATATCCTACCCAGGATTGAACCAGTGCCTCCCAGTTACCAACTACCTAGAACTGTGAGGTTGCTAACAGTTGAGACATAGAGACAACACTCTTACAGCATATGATTGATTACATTTGCCGATTAACTATCATATTCCTAAAATCAAACAAAAGATTATAAGAAAGAAACCAAACTTACCACAGCATTGTACTTCTGAGCCAGTAGGTGACACAGGGAAGTCTTGCCCGAGGTGGGAGGTCCAGTCACCACTAGCTTACAGGGGGGCCTGGGCAGGGGGGGTAGTAAGTAGGGCCGGGGGTTCTTCAAGAACTTCTCCATGGCCTCTGGTGAAGACAGCACGTAGATCTTGTCCAGGAAACTGCAGGAACAAAACCAAGATGGTGTCACTTTGATCAAAGGTAGAGGTAGGCATTATTGACATATCATCATCATCATCATCCGGTTGGGCTGGTTGCACGGATGAACATTACTCTATCTCTCCATCCTTTCCTATCCTCCATAACCTTGGGCAAATTTTCCACTGCACTGCAAGCTGACATATATCTAACATCATTTGTTTATTCAGACTCTTGTAGTGCCTAGTGGCACACAGTGTAGCAAGTTTCTTTGCTCTTTTGACAGGGTATGTTTTACAGGGAGGGTTGCTATCCCTTCCCCTTTAACATGCTCGAGGCATATCCTCAAACATGGGACCCCACATTTTACATCCCATCCAAAAGACTGGTACAACCTCAACCGAAATTCCCTATCCCCAACCAAAATGCCCAACCTAGGATTTGAACTGAGCTCTCCCAGTTACCAACTAATTTGAACCATGAGCTCAACTGTGAGTCTGCTACCAGTTGCACTACATAGGGACACAGAATCTTTCAAAATCAAATACAATTAAATCTCTGGAACTGGATAAAAACGGAGATTTACTTCCAGATGTTAAGAGTAACATCCATCAATTTTCTTCAGCATCACTAGAATGAACTGGCAGAAACAATTCAATACAAGTACATCTAACATGCTTGTTTACCTGGATGTCCAACCTTTATAAATGTAGAATCTGTTATAATCTGTCCTACCTGACAGCGAATTCTGGTTTCCCCTGGACCAGGTTTCCCTCCGACATGGCGACGGGACACACCCGTAACCAACGGCTACGTCTCCAGCGGAATCGTGGCGCGACGGTCTCCTTACTCGCGAGCGTCCGGAGCAGCTCCTCTGTCTCCATGTCCTCTGGGAGCTCCTCCTCCTCCTGGGGCATAAGTTATGGTTCAATTTGTTAGAAACCAACTCTGTGTTCTCACCATGAATATTTCACAGCATAGGGGCATCTTAGTGTGTGTCAACGTCACATGCAGGGCTCGAAATACCACCTGTGTGTTAGTGCAGGTAAAATTGGAGCTGTGCAGGTATTTCTGGTGCATTTTGATGGCCGCATTTAGTGCCATAGAGCCAACATCTGTTACCTTTGTTATATAACAACAGAAAAGCCCCCTACACTGGTTAAAACTAGCCTGGGTACCATCCGGAAAGAAGTTTGCTCCGGCGTTCATTATATACTATAAACAGTCGCTTCTAGCTCTGACATTCATTATGCACTACATACAGTCGCTTCTCTGTGCTTCCGTCTGGGAACGCGGACCATCTTTACGTCTGGAATCGTCCAAATTTTGGAAGCAGGCGCTGATTGGTCCCTACACATGAGCGAAATATGGAATGGACTCAAGAGCTCGTTCGATCAGACGTTCCAACACTGGACAAGCCCTCCGCCCGCTCGTGGGAGGCCTGTTGTCATCGAACAAGCGCTCTAGAACCTATTCCTAGATTCGCTCATTTACTGACATTACCGCCAAACGGTTTGAATGGGCACATCTCCAGACGGATAGCAGAAGCGAACGTAGGATCGAACTATTATCCGGATGGTACCCAGGCTAGGTTAAAACAGCACAGGGGTCCAAATCACAGCATAGGGGCCCAAATCACAGCGTAGGGGCCCAAGTAACAGCGTAGGAGCCCAAATAACAGCATAGGGGCCAAAATCACAGCATAGTGGATCCAATCACAACATAGGGGCCCAAATCACAGCATAGGGGCCCAAATCACAGCATAGGGGCCCAAATCACAGCATAGGAGCCCAAATAACAGCATAGGGGCCCTAATCACAGCATAGGGGCCCAAATAACAGCATAGGGGCCAAAATAACAGCATAGGGGCCCAAATCGAGATAAAGACACCAATAAGTTAGTAAGAAGAGACAATGTTTCACCTGGTCGTGGAGTCTGATGGGCACAGCGGCACGGCGCAGGATGAATGTGTCCAGTTTGGTCATGAGCTGGGAGAAGAGGAGGCGATGGTTGCTGTTGGCGTCCAGCTCGATCAGGTACTGCTGGTCATGGTCTGCCATGTAGTCCTGGGGGAGAACGGAAAGTAGTGTTTTAGAAAAACAACTACTACTTCAGTTTTTGACTAAAAACTTGGTAGTCTCACAGGCAGACAGACAGACAGACATATAGACAGACAGGCTTTGCAACATGAGGTTTCTTTTGATGGTCAGGAAGGTAGACATTGGTTTAAATAGAGAGAACCTGAATTCATTAGAAAAATGGGAAAAAGGCTCATACAAAAGTATTCTTTTCTGACAGGTCAATGGCAGGGTTAAAAACTTAAAGATGTTTCAGTCAGAGGCCAGCTAGAGTAAGAGATACTTATTTGAATGGAGAGATCGTCCTCAAGGAACACAAGTGTGAAAATTGGAGGATGTGACTTGAACATAGCTCTAGTGTCCTGAGCATGTTGTCCTTGTACTCCTGTATGTTGTGTGTGATGTAGGGTTAGGGGTTAGGGTTAAGGGTTAGGGGTTAGGTGATGAGTAGTTACCTCTAGTGTCCTGAGCATGTTGTCCTTGTACTCCTGTATGTTGTGTGTGATGTAGGGTTAGGGGTTAGGGTTAAGGGTTAGGGGTTAGGTGATGAGTAGTTACCTCTAGTGTCCTGAGCATGTTGTCCTTGTACTCCTGTATGTTGTGTGTGATGTAGGGTTAGGGGTAAGGGTTAGGGTTAGGGGTTAGGTGATGAGAAGTTACCTCTAGTGTCCTGAGCATGTTGTCCTTATACTCCTGTATGTTGTGTGTGATGTAGGGTTAGGGTTAGGGTTAGGGGTAAGGGTTACGGTTAGGGGTTAGGTGATGAGAAGTTACCTCTAGTGTCCTGAGCATGTTGTCCTTGTACTCCTGAATGTTGTGTGTGATGTACTCTGGCAGGTCTTCTACTCTCTTCACCAGTCGGGCCAGAATCTCTGGGTCCAGCTCTGGGGGCATCCCTTCATCCCCCTAATGAAACAAACAAACAAATAAATAAACAAATGCAGACATCCCTTCATCTGCTGGTCATTTAACAAACAGGAATTCAGCACCAAGGCCTGGACTCTTTTATTGGCACATATCAAACAAGCACATCCAGTCAGTACCAAGGACAGGAATTCAATGTCCGGGCATATGTGTTGGTAGCACAAGTTAGGATTGTTCTTTAACTGTAGCTGTATAAGTAACATAGGTGTTAAACATGATAACCATTACCATTCATCTGTCCCTGCCATATGAAAATTTGGTATCCAGCATAGTTGAATAATCTGACAAGCTCGCCCTTTATAGCTACAATACAACAATGGAGCAATTGTGTTCAACATTTTTACTGTCCTTTCCTTCCAAAAAGCTCATGGATTTACAGATGAAAACATTTTACTTCAAATCTTTGTCATAATTAAGTATATGATTATGGACTAATAAAAGCATCAAAGCATGAAACTGTTTGTTCAGCATATTTTCTATAAGTGTTATATTTTAGAGTTTGAAGCACAAACAAACCATCCTAACAAATAGACCATCCTTCTCACCTCTTCTCCCTCCCCTTCTTCCTCCTCTTCTTCCTCTTCCTCCTCCTCCTCCTCACCCTCCCCCTTCTGTGCCTTGGGTTCTGGCTTCTCTGGGTTCCAGATGTCCTCTGGGTAGAGTTCGTTAGTAAGGGGGTCCACTCTCTGTCCCAGTCTCCGTCTCTCCAGGTCCTTGTCGGGAATCTGAGGACAACAAGAAACAATTGATCCACTGCTCACTGAGTCATGTGCTCTATCTGCGTAACGTGACGTCCCGACAGCAGTGGACTGTTCATTCCTTTACAAAGACTGGTGCTGTTCAGTCAAAAATTTGGGTGAGTCCAATTTTTATGTTGGACAGTTTAACTAGTCCAATAATATTCAGTAGCGCTACTGTTGAGTGTACTCTGCAATGGATGATATGCGCATGCGTGAAGAGAGAAGACATGTCTCAACTTGCTCCCGTTCCCAATCCAGTCAATACTGGTTTTTAACTTTAGTTCTATGTGTTTTTAGCTCGTGGCTATTTAGTTTTTAGCTGTGTAAAGAGTTAGTTCGTCTCTGGAGTAGTTTTTAGCAGATTTTTTTTTAGGGCTCCAGGCGCATTTTTGAGGAATTTTAGAGGAGACCGCGTGGTGTCCTGTTCGGCGCCATATTGAAAAATTTTAGTCGTCGAGCCTTTCTCCACTCTAGTGTCAGTGCTATTGTCTCTTGACGGGGTGAACTAGCAGTTTTTCGGACTAAACGAGTAGGCCCGGCATTGAGTCAGGATTTCGCGGTTGACGAGTCCCAGTTCCACGTAGGAGGCACCGGGAACCGCGGTGGGGACTCGTACCCCCTCCCCGGCGAGTCACAACGAGCGTCAGGAGAACAGCTTCCCCGGCAGGAACCGCCGTGTGCCACAGTGTCGCTGTCTTCCGGAGGGCAACGTCGTGTACCGGTGTTCCGCGGCGGGAAAAGCCGAGTAAAGGATGCCAACAACGAGGCTCCAGGGAAAGAGGTCGGCTTCCGACCGCACGGCCGCAAACGGGTCGTCGGAGGCGTCAACAAGCCTCACTAGCCGTCAAAGAAATAAGAAAAGAGTAGCACAGCCTAAAGAAAATGTAGAGCACAAAACCTACCAGAGTAGGCAGGAAGCAGTGGTTGACGTGCAAAAGAGTCAAGCGGGTATTATATGTGGTAACCATGGCAAATTGTCAGAACGGAAACAAGGTAAGCGAGTTCCCTTACCTGAGGTTCCGGAAATTGAGACAGAGGAAGCAAATAATGCCAGTGATTCATGTTTCTGTGGTAGCGAGCATATAGAAGGAGGGCAGTGGATTTACTGTGATTCGTGTAGTTTCTGGTGGCACAGTTCTTGTGCTAAATTGTCAGATAGCACTGTTTCCTTTCTTGCCAAAAATAGTCTAGATTTCACTTGTGCAGCGTGTATTATGGGTGATATGGATGCAAAAGTAAGAAACAAAAGGGATGTAAACAAGGATCGCATAGTGGAGTCGGTAGTAGGCACCTTAAGGGATGTCACTAAGAAGTTAGACGAGCTGTTGGGGGATGTCACTACAGAACCTGAAGTAGAGGTTGGGAGGGATGAGGGTACTGTGTCCTCAAATGTCAACACGACGACAGAAGAGGATGCAGTAGCTACCATGGTAGGAGACTACATCAGTAATGTTAGGAGGGAAGCCAGTGTGGCAAGTCATAACGGTGGAAGGAGGGACGAAAGTATAGTTACAGTAGAGGATTACATTGAAACAGTACGTAGAAAAAACAACATAATCTTACACAATGTTCCTGAGTCGTCGACTGACGACCACGACACAGTCTTTACTCAGAATGTGGCTAGGGAACTGGGTATTGAAAACTTGTTGATCCAGAAAACCACGAGATTAGGTAAGGTAACTCCCGGCAAAAACCGGCTGTTGCTTGTATCTCTAAACGATCCATCTGACAGATACCACTTGTTGAAAGGGGCCAAGCTGCTTAACAACAGCAGTAGCTTTAAGAACATTTTCATTGCACCAGACTTGACTAGGAAGGAAAGGGAAATCAGCCGTAGGCAGCGTGAGGAAAAGCGCCAGTGTGGTTTGGTGGGGGAGAACAATAGAAATAGAATATGACAGGCAGACGAGGATGGGCACAACACTACACAGGATGGGGGGGAACCCTTCTATTGTAATGACAGGCCATTGTCAGTATTATACACAAACTCTGACCAATTTCCCAACAAGCGGGAGGAATTGATGTTTTCTATAGCAAATGACCCACCAGATTTGATTGTTTTGACTGAAGTAATTCCGAAGGCTCAAGTTAACCCACTCAGAATGTGTACAATAGCTCTGGATGGGTACGAGATTTACACAAATTTTGATCCTGACGAGCTAAATCTTGGACCCAGTGGGACCAGGGGCATAGCTATATATTTCAAGAAATCACTCAGCTTACAGGTGCGGGTACTCGACTATGGCTCTGTGGGATTCCATGAACAGTTATTTCTGAACTTTGGGTTGGGAAATCAGGTCTCCTTAATTGTAGGATGTGTGTATAGGAGCCCATCCTCTGAGCCAGTAGATAGCACTACCAAACTCTGCAACTTACTGTCTAGGGTGTGTAAGGAGAACGCCAAGCATGTTGTTATTACTGGGGATTTTAACATAAAGGAGATTGATTGGTGTAGTGGGATGTCGACAGTGGGTACAGGTCACCATGGTCAGTTGCTATTGGATTGTCTGAATGACAACTTCCTCACACAACATGTCATGGAACCCACTAGACACAGGCTAAACCAGCAACCTTCAGTCTTAGACCTGGTAATTACAAATGAAGTCATGACTATAGGTAATCTTCAGTATGCACCCGGGCTGGGGAGAGGGGATCATTGCTGCTTAACTTTTTCCATAGACTGTGTGTTTGACAAAACCACAGAGTCTTTGCCAAGACGAAACTTTGGGAAAGGCAACTATGGGAAGGCTAAGGAGGACCTCAGCAAAGTAGATTGGGACGAAATGCTGGGGGATCTGGATGTGACAGGAGCATGGTCTCAGTTCTGTGGTATCGTTGGGAAGGTTGTAGATGACTGCATACCTTTGACGAAACCCAAACAGAAACCAAACAAGCTGTACATGAATAGACAGGCAATGAGGGCTAGAAAGAAAAAAAGTAGGGCATGGTCTAAGTGGGCAAAGTCTGGTAAAGTTTATGACTACGTGAGGTATGCTAAGGCAAGGAACTATTTGAGGTCTTTGACAAGACAACTATGTAGTTCGTACGAACGAAAGCTAGTTAAGGATTTGAAAAGTAATCCCAAAGTGTTCTGGCGGTATGCAAAATCTCGTATGAGTACCAGACCCAAGATAGCTAGTCTTGTTCAGCCTGATGGCAATATAGCAGAGTCAGACTACGACAAAGCAGATGTATTAAATAAATACTTTGCCAGTGTGTTCACTAATGAGGACATGGCCAATATTCCCAGTATGAGTACCAAACCAGGAGTTCAAACCCTTGATAGGATTATGACCAGTCAGGAAATAGTTAGGGATAAACTTGCCAACTTAAACCCTGCCAAGTCGGCGGGTCCAGATGATTTGCACCCAAGTCTTTTGAAGGAACTAGCTGACCAGTTAGCTTACCCGCTTACACAAATATTCAATAAATCACTAAGTGTTGGGAAACTACCTAGAAATTGGAAAGAGGCACATGTAACACCCATACACAAGAAGGGCAGCAGGACTGAGCCTGGTAACTACAGGCCAGTCAGTTTGACGTCCGTGGTTGGGAAGGTGTTGGAATCAATCATTCGAGACATTTTGGTGGATCATTTTATGGTTAACAATCTTTTCACTGACTCACAGCACGGTTTCGTCCCTAAAAGATCATGTACAACCCAACTATTAGATGTCATGAATGATTGGTCCCTAAGCCTGGAGAGGGGTGAATCAGTCGACTCTGTATATTTGGACTTTAAGAAGGCCTTTGATTCTGTGCCCCACCAGAGGTTATTAGTGAAGCTTAAAGCATATGGAATTGATGGTACACTTCTTACATGGATGCGAGACTTCTTACACCAAAGAAGACAGAGGGTTGTGATAAATGGTTCACAGTCTCCTTGGTGTGAAGTTACAAGTGGCATTCCGCAGGGTAGTGTACTTGGGCCGACTCTATTTGTTGTCTATATAAATGACTTACCCGATGTGATAACAAGCACAGTTAAGATTTTTGCAGATGATAGTAAAATTTACCGACCCATCTGTTCACATGCTGACCAGGTGGCTTTACAGCGTGACTTATGTGCGGTGGAGCACTGGTCAGAAATCTGGCAGTTACCCTTTAACGCTGGCAAGTGTAAGATTCTACATCTTGGAAGTAAGAACCAGAGGGCTAAGTACACACTAGGTGGTCATGAGCTAGAGCAAACTAGAGTTGAGAAAGATCTAGGTTTGGCAGTGGATGATCAGCTTAAGTTTCATGTTAATACTGCAGCAGCAGCTCTGAAGGGTAACCAGGTTTTAGGGCTAGTGAAGAGAGCGTTTACCAATTTAGATGAAAGTTCAGTACCCATTTTGTATAAATGTATGGTCAGGCCACACCTGGAATATGCAAATGTGGTCTGGGGTCCCCATTTTAGTACTGACCAAAAGATTATAGAGAGAGTCCAGCATAGGGCAACAAGACTGGTTCCCTCGCTGAAAGGGATGCCGTATAGTTCCAGACTCAGAAAGTTAAAACTACCAACTCTCAAGTACAGAAGAGAAAGGGGCGATATGATTCAGCTCTATAAGATCATGACCAAAAAAGAGCGAATCGATCCCGAGAGCTTCTTTGAGCTAGGAAACCTCGACAAAACAAGGGGTCACTGCTTCAAGATTAAAGTGCCACTAGCCAGATCTAATGTGCGACGCCAGTCGTTCTCCACAAGGACAGTTCGATTGTGGAATTCTTTGCCCGAGGAAGTGGTAACAGCAAACAGTGTGAACGCTTTTAAAACAATGCTGGACAAGTTCTGGGAGCATAAGAGATACAAGGAATGAAGATCTAGAGGTTGTGCCAACAGGCGGGAGCCTTACTACAACGAAGTATCCTCAAGGTATCCTCAAGGTATGTTGGTTTGATTGATAAAGATTGAAAAAAAAAAAGGAAAGTACCAGTAAAAGATAGTTAGGTACAGTTAGTCCTGTAGCCTTTCTGAGATGGTAGATGCAGTGGGCTGTTATCCACTGTGTCTAGGGCACAGTATCGGAAGATGAAGCCCAACCCTCTCCTTCCACTGCCTTTTACCTCCCCAACCTAAGTCAGATACCCATTTTTACACCTGGGTGGAGTGAGGAAAGTCGTGTAAAGTGCCTTTCCCATGGACACAATGTCTAGCCTGGAATGCCGGGAATCAAACCCATGACCTCTAGATCCCGTGACCACAAGCTTAGCCACACAGTGCTGACTCCGCTACTGTTTTTGATGCCCTCAGCCATCTAACTCTCTGTGCATTTGGAGCACATTATGGGACCCACTACACTTATTAAAATAAGTAGGGAACTTTTCCAGAGTGAGTGGATATGCAACTTGTTGTTGTTTATTGTTGTTTATTGTTGTTCAGTACAAACCTGGTGTGTTACACCAAGAGGCAGTTTACCAGGTATGAAATACAAACAAACAAACAAAGAAACAAACTAATGTAAACTACACTACACTTACTTTGAGGTTGACGATGAAGTCAGGTTTTAGTTTCCAGTTCTTGACCAGCTCGAGCTGCTCTGGGATGTTCATGTAGCTCTCATCCATACAGGGGAACCCGTCCAGCACATAGCCTGAGCAAAACACATGTTCCGTTTAAAAAAAGATATCTAGTGGTAAGAAAAGTCAAAAGAGCAGGAGCAGGGCTATCGCATGATGTAAATTTGCTTGTTGAGAAAATGAAGAAAATGAAGAAAATGCATTTTTGTAAGCTTAAAATGACAGATTGAACAATGAAAAGTAACAGCATGGGCTCTCAAGCAATGAGTGAGATGGAAAAATAATTAAAGCTACAGACAGTCCTGGTTTGGAGGCAAGATCACTTAAAATTTGATGGATGTACTGTAAATGGACACTACTAGTAGTGTCATACGGATACTACTACAGGAAGTCATTATGATGAAATGGGCCAGGGGGATGAAATAGGATTCTGCACTGTACCCTGCAGAAACTTTGAGAAAGTTTAAAATGGAACAGTCCACAGAACATCAGGCAGTAACAGCCCCCTTACCGTGATGTGTGACCTCAGAAGAGTTGATTTTATCCTGAACCATCTTAGCCACCATCTCCTCTGGGATGGCCTCTCCTCGCAGCAGGATTTCTTGGCACTGAAATAGGAATAAGAAATAAAGATTGATTTTCTCCATATATCTTTATCAGTGCTACCCTATTCTTTTGTAATCTGCTGTGCTGGACAATAGCCACAGATATGAAGATGACTACTGTTGAAAGAGCTATTAGACTAGTTCCCCTGTTCAGAGACTAAACAAGTGTTCTCAGCTGCCAAATGGTCTTGTTTCTTTAGAAGGTAGTAATGGACACGAGTCTTAAGATATTTGAGGCCTGTCATAGCAACATCTCTGACCACACTGTTCAGGACCCTGTTTCAGATACTGACTATTTATATACTGCTTGTATAATTAGTGTAATAATAAATTAAAATTAATCAGGAAAAATGAAGTTGATGCATGACCCACCTTTATCCCCATCTCTGTCTGCAGTTCTATGTTCTGATTGATGATGTCCGTGGCTGAAGGGAAAGAAGAATTGAATGTTATTGCGCAGTTAGTTTTTTGAACAAAGAAAGGGGGACCATTTTGATGTTTTTGAAGTCACAGGATATGAGATTTTAATGTAGTTAACCCTTAAGTTCATATGAACTAACTAGATTAGATTTGGTTTAAATATGATCTGAAAATGATCAAAACAGATGACAAAATAAAGGTGTAATCATAATGCTATAATATGGTCTAGATATGAAGCTGAATATATCCTTGCTTCTAATACAAACATTTTGTCATGTTTAACAAGAGAAAATTTAGCTGAAAGAACACAAAATGCATGTACTTGGAAAGGGTGAACAAACAAAAAAGCATGAAAGCTCATTCTGTCAGCTGTATATTGGCCCCCGCTTATGATTCTTTACTTGAGTCATGCGTCCCTAGGTCACGTGCTCAGAGTAATTGAATCACCACTCCTTACGAAGGTCGACGGATGTGCGACCGAAAATTTGAGGTGAGAAAATTCTTGTGTTGAATGACAGTTAAAAACTTCAATAAAAGTTTTGAAGACATTGAAGTAAGTACTTACGATTGACCAGCTGTGCCTTCCATGTCATGGCTAGTTTCTGTGCCAGCATAGTTCTGCCGGACCCCGGCTTCCCAATCACGATGAAACATGTCGGTTTGGACAACAGGGCTCTCAGTTCCGTCTGAAATGAAGAAAAAACAGAAAATGATGCTGTTCTCTTTCAGCATATCATGCATCGATAAAAGATCTATACATACATTACTAGTATGTGATGAAATAAACAGTTATAATTTCAGAAGCAACCCGATGGAAATTATTTCCACAAAATTACAGGTTTAGTATTGTATTGTGTGCTTATGTGTGAGTGTGTTCATGTATGTGTATGCAATGTGTGTGTGTGTGTGTGTGTGTGTGTGTGTGTGTGTGTGTGTGTGTGTGTGTAGCTGTCTACGTTTCAGCATATTTGTGGTGAGCATAACTTAAGAAAGTCTGAAATGCCTCTGAATGGATTGTGATGATATTTGGTTTTACTTTATGTAAGTTGGTCTTAAAAAGGTGAGGAAGCTTTACTTGTAAATATTTGTTTCTGATAACAGAAGCAAAACTTTCGGAAGAAGCAAAACTTATGCCATACCTCATCTTCACTGTAAGGGTCTCCCTCCAGAGGTTTCAGTTCCTCGGGCAGGTCGCTCAGACTCATGACACTGATCCCTGGTCCAATGCTCCCCCCTCCCTCATCAACAGATGCCTACAGGATCATTCAAAGTTCACAAACAAATGTAAGACAACACGAAACCATGACTTGGATGGTCCCTAGAGCTAGATGTCTTGTCATCAAGAAAAAGACTTACTTTAACACTAACCTAAACCCAACCTTAGTTCTAACCCTAAAATTAAACCATAACCCAATTCATTTTCCCAGTTGTCCCGATTGACTTGAGGCAGAACTGGAAAGACACAAAGATGTTCTGAAACTTTCACAAAGTTGACCAGCAAAATAGTACGGTAACCGTATGCTGTTTATATAAATTTAAGTCTGACATTGTAATTGGTGTCATATAAAATGAGTCTTTCATTATCTATCCTAGGTAATTCATAAGTAGTAGAGACACTTTATGTATACGTTGGATCGACACTATCTGACAGCAGTGATATACTCGTATGTAGTAGCGGGAATAAATGAACCAATTTGATACAACGATTATCATGGTCAGTCCTGTTGTCAAAAGCCACAAGACAAAATTGTCTTCTCTCAAGAGTTGGTAACTTTTGAATTCATTGTTAGCTGTTTCTTTTTAATCCCAAGTATGTATATGGTACGTAAAACTTTGAATGAATCGGATGCTACAAACGATAAGACTTGGAATCAACAAGTGACCTGATGTTTTGTATGCTGTCTAACTCACTCAACGGATTCTGAACCTAAAACCACAACATCACGCAATGATTTCAACCGAGATAACTCCGCTGTACGGGCATGTACAGAAACTATATTCACAAGGGAGATGAACCATCGTTTTATTCTGTCAAAAACGTCGATAAGTTGTTGTAAAGTTTCGAAACGGGATAGATAATTAGCAAAAAATTCAAATCAAAGTCTCACCTGTTCTACGTCCGCCATATTTGTTTGGTCGCCATAGAATCCGTGGATCATACCATATATGAAAAAGGGGTAAGAGATTCGATGAATTAAATGATAGTAAAATTAGAACGCATATAACACTTCAGCATATAGACAAAACATTATATAGTTGATGTCATTTCTTTTTAATATGCAAATGGTGTTTAAAATGACTGGATTAAAAATATTTTATTTTTCTTGCACCCCTACCATCGCCAAGTAATTATAGGATCCAAAGGATAGTTCCCACAATGCAACGCGCCAGCGCCAAATCCAAAATGGCGGAAATTTGCAAAAATGTAGTGTTTTCCTCGCGTTTCTTTGCAGTAGCTCTTTATTTTGGAAGGTACATGGGATGATACAGACTGAAATGTTTTAATACACAAACATAGCATCCGCAGGATTCTATTTTTGCAACAAAAGCGGCGAATTGGGTACGTATTTTACAGGTATGTGTGAGTGAAATCCATGATGATGACTCGTGTGCTGTTGTGTTGACAAAAATCAAGCAACCTAATTTAGCTTTAGTGACTGCGACATTGCTCCAATATGTTTTAATCTGCTTGACAACACAATCTCTCGCTGTTAGATCGCTCCCACACCGTTGTAGGGTCCTTACCAGTGGAACGGTCGCTAAAAGTGTGTTTTATACGTCAGGCAAGCCTTGTACACACAAGGCTACTTGTCTACTACTGCTAACCATGTACTAGTAACTGTATTTTTCATTTCATGTAACGTTATATGCGTTACCTATTACCTTTCAGATAAGTGAAAGCACAAATAAAAAGTGACGAACTTGCCATACTCATCTGCACTGTACGTGTGATCGCAGCAGTCACCATGATTCAGACCCTGACCATCGAGTGCCTCTGTCTCCTCGCCTTGGGGGCGCGTCTCGCACTGATAGCGTACGGAGAATGGCAGGACCGCACCATGCTGGTCAAGTACACCGACGTGGACTACTACGTCTTCTCCGACGCTGCACAGTACATCACTAACGGACAGTCCCCTTACAACCGGGCCACCTACCGATACACCCCCCTACTGGCATTAATGTTGACTCCCAACATCTACCTCACTCCAGTGTTCGGCAAGCTGCTCTTTGTTCTGAGTGACGTGATAGCGGGGTACTTTATGCACCAGATTCTCCTGCTAAGGGGAGTGGATGCTAACACGAGTAAGACATGTGCATCGGTGTGGCTCTTCAACCCCCTGCCTATGGGAGTATCCAGTAGAGGTAATGCGGAGGCTCTCACCATCATGTTAGTCCTGGGAACGTTGTATTTTATCATGAAGAAATGCACAAAGACTGCCGCCATCCTGTATGCAGCTGCCGTCCACTTCAGGATCTATCCCGCGACGTACGCTCTTCCACTGTTCCTTCTCTTAGGCGAGGACTACACAGGACACAAGCAAGCCACCAAAACGATGCTAGACTTTGTCAGGTCTTTAGTGAACCCGTCTAGAGTTCAGCTTGTACTCACATCAGTTGTGACGTTCACCCTGCTGACAGGGTTGTGTTTTGTCATGTACGGACAGGAGTTTGTTGAGGAGACGTATCTGTACCACCTGACTAGGAGAGACATCAGACACAACTTCTCCGTGTACTTCTACATGTTGTACCTGTCGTCGGAGAGCGAGTGGTCCCTCGCGGTGGGGATCGTGACGTTCCTGCCGCAGGTTGTCCTGTTGGTTGCGGTGTCGTGTTGGTTGTACAGGGACCTGCCGTTCTGCTGTTTCGTGCAGACGTTCCTGTTTGTTACCTTCAACAAAGTCTGTACATCACAGGTGGGCAAGATTTGAAACTTGGATCAAAGTTTAACTAATTTTCAGCACAAAAAATTGGACTTTCTCAGATTTTTTACAGACCAACTCTGTTTTTTTCAAGGAAAGAGGAAGCTACTGCTTTTGCTTCTGTCACATTATGCAGAGAGAGCACATGACTATATTTCAAGCTTTTCTTGACTTGAACATTCATAAAAGCTACGCCTCACAAAAATCAGTATAGTTTAACTAATCCACTGTAAGTGTAACTACTTTTACAATGCAAGGCTGTTTTAGATACATGTGATTACATAAAAGGGCATATGTACATTTGTATCATCATAAGATACATCATTACAAAAATTACATCAAACTGCATGACAGGAATCCTATGAAATGTACACAGTAAAGCAAATTTCTTAAGATCATCTACAAACAAACAAGTAGATATAGCTAATACAAATGAATTAACCTATGCGCAAGTACAAATGTTACTTACAGAAGGACTATATGAATGTTGTGTATACTATATAGAATGACTCATGTTGTTGCCTTTATTTCCCATCATGCCCAGTACTTCCTGTGGTACCTGAGCCTACTTCCTGTCGTCCTGCCCACCCTGAGGCTGCGGACACACCATGTCGTTACCATGGCAACCCTGTGGTTCCTGGGACAGGCCCTGTGGCTGATGCCTGCCTACTACCTGGAGTTCCAGGGGCACAACACCTTCCTGTACATATGGGTGGCAGGGGTTCTGTTCTTTGGCATTAATGTGTGGATTCTGGTCAAACTGCAAGATGCACACGTACACCAGCCCATGTTTTACAATGGAAAACTGGTCAAGTTGAAATTGTTGAATGTCAAGAAGGATTAATAACTGACTTGTTGAAGTAGAAGTTCCAGGGACAGAACACTTTCCTGTAAATATGGGTGGCAGGGATTTTATTCTTTGGTATTAATGTGTGGATTCTGGTTGAAGTGCTGAATGCACATATGCACCAGCCCATGTTCTCTAATGGGAAACTGGTCAAGTTGAATGTCAAGAAGGATCAATAACTGACTTGATGAAGTAGAAGTTCCAGGGACAGAACACTTTCCTGTACATATGGTTGGCAGGAGTTTTATTCTTTGGTATCAATCTGTGGATTCTGGTTAAGCTGCTGAATGGACATGTACACCAGCCCATGTTTTCTAATGGGAAACTGGTCAAGTTGAATATGAAGGATCAATAACTGACTTGATGAAGATGTTCTAAGGACTGAACACTTTCTTGTACATGTGGGTGGCAGGGATTCTGTTCTTTGGTATCAATGTGTGGATTCTGATCAAGCTGCTGAATGCACATGTACACCAGCCCATGTTTTACAATGGAAAACTGGTCAAGTTGAATGTCAAGAAGGATCAATAACTGACGTGATGAAGATGTTCCAAGGTCAGAACACCTTCCTGTCCATATGGGCTGCGGGGATTCTGTTCTTTGGTATCAATGTGTGGATTCTGGTTGAAGTGCTGAATGCACATATGCACCAGCCCATGTTTTCTAATGGGAAACTGGCGAAGTTGAATATGAAGGGTCAGTAACTGGTTTGATGTGACAATACTTACCTTCCTGTACATGTACTACTAGTAGCTAGGTGGCAGGAGTTTTATTCTTTGGTATTAATCTGTGGATTCTGGTTAAGCTGCTGAATGCACACGTACACCAGCCTATGTTTTACAATGGGAAACTGGTCAAGTTGAATAAGAAGGGTCAATAGCTGAATTGATGTAGTAGAAGTTCCAGGGACAGAACACCTTCCTGTAATCCTGTACATATGGGCTGCAGGGATTCTGTTCTTTGGCATCAATGTGTGGATTCTGGTTAAACTACTGAATGCACACGTGCATCAGCCCTTGTTTTACAATGGGAAACTGGTCAAGTTGAACATGAAGGATCAGTAACTAGCTTGATGAAGATGTTCCAAGGACAGAACACTTCTTGTACATATGGGTGGCAGGGATTCTGTTCTTTGGCATCAATGTGTTGATTCTCGTTAAACTGCTGAATGCACATGTACACCAGCCCTTATTTTCTAATGGGAAACTGGTCAAATTGAATATGAAGGATCACTAACTTGATGTTTAACTTTCAATAGGCGGTGAACAAAAAGAGGATAAACCAGATCGTACACTAAGGCCACAGCAATTAAATTTTATGGATGACATCGTCTGCAGATGGCAAAAATAGTGAGATAGGGCAAAAAAAACAACGATGGGTTAAAAAAAAACAAGATGGCTAAATTTTCTAAATGTACGCACCAAATGTAAAAAAAGAATCGAAGCGACGAAACATGGTATCACAGCCTACAAGCCAGGCATTCATTTCTGTATTCAAGACGTGAACTAGTGTAGCAATGGTGACATTAGTGTGGTAGACTGGTATCACTTACCAACATGGCAACAACACTCATGGCTTCCATATTGGGGCCACTTTTACAACTATCTAACTAAACTTTTAGTTTCACTTCTATAACTACATCCATGACTACCTGGCTAGTGTCACTTCTACAAGTACAACCATTAGCCTACAACACAACATATTTGCCCATTTTGGTACTTTCTCGTCATGTTGACCATCTCCAAAGGAAAAAATAGTCTTTTTTTTAATTCTGAAATCAGGCAAAAATTAATGCGTGCGTGGATGTCATGCATAAAATTTACTTGCTGTGGCCTAAGTGTGTGTTAGTGATGTGAGTATTTTTAGGTTTTGGTAAACTGTCGAGCATATGTACATCACCCAATGTTTTCTAACGGAAAACTGGTAAATTTGAATATGAAGAATTAGTGGGGCTGCCTGGAAGTGCGGTGTGAAGACTAGCCAACTGCTGCCTACCCCTGTGTCAGGGACCCCAGCAGCAGTATAATCAAAAACTTTTGATTAAAGACTTTTATTTGAATTAAAAAAAAAGACTATTACTACTACTAGTGCTAATATAGCAACTAGCTAGGTGACTTCTGAACTTTTGATAATCTTTCATGTTTTTATGATGTTGAATACAATCAGTGACTCGCTTTCATTTCAGTTTTTATCATGTAGCCAGGAAACTGCATAGTGCCAATTTGGCTTGATGTGAAGTTTTGAAGTTTTGCTAATCAGGAGACCCTTAATTGCTTTTGATATTGACATGTACTGTATGCCTAAGGCTGGAATGATTTCAATGGACTCATCAAAGAGAACTTGTGATTAGAGTATTCCTCTACTTTTGTGTTCTAAACTTAGTACCTCTACTATCAGAAAGAGGTAAAAGTGTATTTCAAGTGTTTTTTTATTCATATATTTGCTCTTCAAGATTGATAATATATAATATGTTTTTAGGACATGTTTCATGAATGTTTCTAGCCAGGGCCTGCCATAGAAACATTTAAGAGAGGAGTATAGATTGATAGAATGTTTACTTGTATTGTCTGGAGTAGAGCAAAGTCCTCCTGTATTGTGTTGTTATTTTTAACCCATGATAATGTCAAGGTCTTTCCATTCACCATAATTTTCAGTCCACAGTGGCGATGCTGTTTGAATTGTATATATTATATCTATTTCACAGATATCATTTAGACCATTTTCTTGACATACTCGAACCTGGTATCTGGAAAAGTTTGTTGTTTGAGCCTTTATTTATGAGGGTTTTTTTTCTGGACAAAGTGGCATTTGCAAGAACATTGATAAATAACCTGGAAGTAAAGACATGTTTTCACACCTGTGTTCCTTTATTGAACCTCCTTGTTTTACAATATACCTGTATCACAAGTAAACATTGTTGTCAAACACACCCCTCTTACAAGTAAACAACTTCCACCCACATAAAACAATTACCGAAACGCTTATTGCGTGAGATCGTACTACTACTCTCCGAGCAGGAGTTGAACTCCGATGTGTTTTTGACGTCTTTTTAGACTTTTTAATCGGACATTCCATTTTGACAGGTTTTCTTTTATCGACAGACAGACGTACAGCAAAGAGAATACCTCACGAAATAAAAAGCCCGATAAAACGGCTAAAGTACCCAAAACCAGCCAGAGCCTAACCTCTGCTTGGAGAGCCCACATGACCATTCCAGAGTGTCTGATTGCCTGATATCTAGTTACATCCTGTCCCGTGCCCATAAATGACACTGGGTTATTGCTGCGCCCCAAAACCACCGACTGCTATTGGGTTACGGATGTGTACACTGGGACAATCATTAACAACTGTGTATAATCAACAAAGCTCACAAAGCTACCCACGTGCCAGATCAAAGTCCTTAGGTCCGCCACAACATTGTGACGAGGGCTCGCAGACCCAGTTGCCACAGAATAGTGGGCAAGTCTGCTAGAAATTCAGCTCTTGATTTTATTCAAATCTGCTCTTCAACGTTTTGTTGAGATGCTGGGGCTGTTGGCGAGGCTCGTTCTACTAGCGGGATCTATTGGTACTGCAAGCTGTGAGGCTACAAGTGACCCACTACCTCCTGTCGGCCATTTCTATGTGGAAAACGGAAGGGGACAGAAATGCCTCCTGTTGGACATCTCGGCCACCTTTCATGTAGAGTACCTCAGGACCGACAACACTACGGACACTGTGGCCTACCCTCTACCCAACAACAGCTACGTCAGCGGAACATGTGCACACGGGTTCCTCAACGAGCAGACGGCCGTCATGAACATCAGCTTTGACGACATCACTACATATATGGGACAGTTCGGCATGAACTTGACCTTTTCCAGGAACTTACCCGTTATGACGCATTTCTGGCTTTCCAAAGTTTCCATCTACTACCAGCTGATTCCGTCTCTATTTCCAGACGCCTTACACCCGAACATGACATTCTTGTCTGTGGTCTCAGGCATTCAGGCGATCAAGACACAATCTACTGCTTTAACACCCAAGTCATACCTATGCAAGAGGGAACAAGAGTTGACTCTAAGCCAAGCCAGAGATGTGAATGTCCCACTGCGCGCCAATCTGACTGTTCACAACATCCAGGCCCAACCGTTCGAGGTCGACACCCAAGGCACGTTCTCGCTTCCACAGGAGTGTCCCCAAGATTTTGTCCCAACAACGGAACCCCCTGCAACAAGCACAACCCCCTTCCAACCAGTCACCCCCTCTCTAGTTTTTCCCGTTGGATCTTTTTCCCTGAATAACTCTGAAGGACAGGTGTGCTTGTTGGCGAACATGGGAGTTTTGTTTCGTGTGGCGTATCGCGTGGATGGCGGGAAGAACAGAAACGCCACCTACGTCCTTCCCGCGAACAGCAGTGTGGGCGGGTCATGTGAGGACGACCAGGCGACCTTGACTTTGATGTTCACCGACACCTTTAACCTTAGCTTATCCTTTTACTCTGACGGGAAAAGGTACGTTCTGAACAGCCTCGTGGTCGGGTACCAACGTAGCGCGCGGTTTTTCCCGAACGCCCAAGACCCGAACACGTCGGACATCCAGTTGGAGAACGACTTGTCTCTGTTGGACACCGAGCTGGGGAAATCGTACAGGTGCGACTCCCAGCGGAACTTCACGGTAGGACAGACCGTGACGTTAGAAATCGTCGACATGCAGGTGCAGCCGTTCGGGGTGGAGGGCGGCCGGTTCAGCGACGCGGCGAGGTGTCCACAGGACCTGCGTACCACGATGTACCCCGTTCTGAACGCCACCACGACGGTACCGACGAGAGTGACCACGACAATGCAAACAACCGACGCGACTGACACCCTTGCCCCTGCAACAACGATCCTCCCCTCATCACCTCCCCACAGCACTCCCCCTTACACAACCACACCGCCTCCTACTCCAAGCAAGCCCACAAAACCCTTACAAGGCCACTACGTTGTCAAAAACTCCACAGGACAGGTTTGTTTACTTGCCAACATGGGGGTACAGTTTATTGTCGAGTACGTCAAACAGGATGCAGAAGTTGGGCAGGGAGTCTTTAACGTCCCAGTCACCGCCGCCGTATCAGGTGCGTGTCAAAACAACGTTTCCTCCTTGACCCTTGAGTTCTACAACGCCACGTTCTGCGTGACATTTACTTTTGTCCAGTCTATCGACAGACGTAGCGGCAGGTACCGACTAGCTAGTGCGGAACTGTCCTACACGGAATTCCCGGTGTTCTTCCCACAGACGATAGCCCCGAACCAACAGCGTCGCGTGGAGAACATGACGTTGAACGTCTTCTCCACCGACGTAAGGAAATCTTACAAGTGCCTCGCAGACGTCAACGTCACGGTCACCAAGGAAGTCACCATGCTGGTGCGTCAAGTTCAACTCCAGCCGTTTCACGTCGACAAGTCGGGTAAATTCTTCACAGCGGAGGACTGTGCACAAACTGGTTATATTTTAATCATTGTAATCTTAGCTTCGACCCTACCTGCTACCGTGCTGGTGATCGCCACTATCAGCTGCATCTGCTGGAGAAGAAGGAGACGAACAGAGGCAGAAAAAGAACCGCTCTTCAAAAACTTCATCGAATGATCTTTGGATTCCTTTCGTGAATCTTAATTTCAGAGGAAGGGAGGGTTAAGTCTCTCAGTGAAGTATCTAGGTGGGTAGTAAAGCAAAGGAAAAACCTCGTGAATTACAAAAAATGTATGTCAGCTCTATTATTTTAAAGAGATATAACAACATGTAGATAGTATAAAATAAAAGTCATAGCTCAATAGCCTCTAATGCATTACATAGAAAAAAAACATGAGGTTTACAAAAATGTACAACAGTTTTTATTGTTTCAAACAGTTCAAAATATCTTTAAATGTCCTGAGTCGATTCTATTGTGTTATATGGTTAGAAAAAAAACTGTGGTTTACAACAATGGGTCACAGCTCTCTTATTTCAAAGTCAAAGAAAGCTATGGGCTTAACCCAGTAAATCCCATTGTATCACAGGGTTTAATAGAGAAAAAAAAACTCTGTGTTTTAGAAAACTGTGCAACAGCTCTGTTATTGTAAACAACCATAACAGTGTGTAAATAAAAGTCCCAACTCGACAAAAACCAATAATAATAATGGTTAAGTGTACATACTAAATTGTGAATAAAAATGAATGCGTACAAAAGTGATATTGTCAAGTCATTGCATCTTTCAAATCGTTCATATGGACCCTTTTGATGCCCTGTAATTATTTAGTGTCATGGTACTGCTAAATTCCTTCAGACTCGGCATGTGCCTAGTGGCAAATAGTGCAGCAAGTTTGCCTGTTGTTTCTGTAGCAGGGTATGTTTTTACAGGGAAGGGTTGATATAACCCCCCCTCCCCCTTTAGCGCGCTTCAGACACCTCCTCGACATGTAACCCTCATTTTACGTCTATCCAAATGACGGGTGCAACCCCGTCCAAGATGACCTTCCCAGGATTTGAACCGGAGTCTCTCAGTTACCAACTGATCGGAGCAAGGACGTTGTGATATAACGCCCTTGATCGGAGCTAGGGGCTCAACTGTGGCGCTCTAGCAGTTAAGTTACACGGACAGCCTATTGATCCAGTATTCGCCAGGCTTTCTCTAAATCTGTGCTTTTGTTTCTTTGTTTTTGTTTACATAACCAGGTGTTAAATTTGTAGTTGTGACGGTTGGGGTCTGAGTGAGTGTCCGTGCCCTTAGTTGGAGACAAACTTACCGGAGGAAAACCCAACCTTTCGCCCTGACCCTTGTACCTTAGCTGAACATCGCCGCCCAGCCCATTTTAGAAACAGGTGCGTTTTCTTGCTCTGTAGCAGGTGTATCTTATAATATCAAGCTTAAGTCGAGTCATATGATACCAACATTGTTATGATCCTCGGAGAAATCGTTGGAATGTATTACTCTTTACCGCTGATTTGAACGTTCACATCCGTATATAAAACACCACACGATAGATTTGTTCCCTGCCTCGTTTGCAAATTGCCCGCTCTGAGCGCCGTCGCTCAAAGCAAGGACAAAGAAAGGTCAAAAGTGCCAACAAGAAGTTGGTGTGAATCAGTAAACAGCCAACCATGCCGCCTAAACCCAAAGGTACGTTGCTTCTTTCTTAGCCACTGTTTTAACTTTGCTTTTAACAAATTTCATTATAAGTGTCTAAACCTTGTGTCAACTGGTGACAAGCCACAGTTGTTTTTCGCAGTATAGAGCTTGCGCTGTTTTCACTTAATCACCGGGGTATAACATAGAACGCCCTCCGGGTACAGTGTCATTCAAACGACATACATACAGGGATGTGTGGCTGCTCAACAGGTCAAAGGTCTATCGGCCTTATGTCGGATTATTGACATGCTCTCGCAATGTGGATAGTTTTGTTGCCTGGCTCGAAATGGCAGAACAGAACATTTACTTCCACCACAAAGGAAGAAGACGCGTTGCATAAGCCAAAGGGCAGGACTTTATATTGATGGGTGCCGAACGAGCTGATGAATGCAGCCTGAAGTGGCATAGAGTAACTGTGGGGAAAATGCAGTATTCCCATAGAGTGTGCATTGTGAGAAACACAAATATTGGAGTGATTTTTGGCTACGCCACAGGCGCGGGCCAAATTAAATTATTACATACGAGTGTTCTTTGTATGAAACATATAGTTTGGTAAAGATTACTTCTAAATCGCATTAGCGGACTCACTAATTTCTTATTCCCAAATGTAACGTTATGTCACAGGATTGCTTGAGCGCCTGAAAGCTGGGGAGACCGTTGTCGTGGCGGAGGGATATCTGTTCGAGTTCGAGCGACGCGGCTACCTGAAGGCCGGAGCGTTCGTACCGGAAGTGGTGGTGGAACATCCGGAACTGGTGAAGGGGCTGTACCGGGAGTTCGTACACGCCGGAAGTGACGTAGTGCTGGCATTCACGGTGAACTTAACCTTCACTGCATTATCTTACTTTAAGGCTAAGAAAAAAGCACTCAAAAAATTTAGACGTGCCGTTAGGACACTGTCTACAGATACTAGTAGTTTGTTTCCATTTTCGTTTCTTTATTTTTACATTCATTCAGATCAAACTCAACAACATACAACATCGAAAACGAAAAGCCCTCTCCAATCGGATTAACTGACTGAAGAGCTATTTTATCACTGTTTGTGACAGAGAAGACGAGCGATATGTACAGTATTTACAGGTTCAAACTCCCCTGGCTTAGCCTGGATACCAGCCGGAAAGTAGTTCGCTCCGACGTTCATTATACACTATATACAGTCGCTATTAGCTCTGACATTCATTATACACTATATACAGTCGCTATTAGCTCTGACATTCATTATACACTATATACAGTCGCTATTAGCTCTGACATTCATTATACACTATATACAGTCGCTTCTCTGTGTTTCTGTGTATCATGATAGCGGAAGCGAAGATAGGAGCGAACTACTATCCGGATGGTACCCAGGCTACCCCTGGCTACTTTCGACAAGCGAATCACATAGAGGCAGGGTCACTAACCATTGCACGATGCAAATCTTCTTGAACAAAGATCCCCTTTTCCCCACCCAGTACTACGGGCACCGTGAGAAACTGCGTGTTATCGGGCGCGAGGCTGACCTGGAGCCCATGAACCGGACCGCCCTGAGGCTGGCCCGGGAGGTGGCGGACGAGACCGGCACCCTCATGGCGGGAAACATCAGTAACACTAACATATACATATATCTCCCACCCAGTACTACGGGCACCGTGAGAAGCTGCGGGTTATCGGGCGCGAGGCTGACCTGGAGCCCATGAACCGGACCGCCCTGAGGCTGGCCCGGGAGGTGGCGGACGAGACCGGCACCCTCATGGCGGGAAACATCTGCAACACCACCGTGTTCGACCCCAACGTGCCCTCCACACACGAGGAGTGTATCACTATATTCAAGGTAAGATAAACAATGATGCAGTAACCTACAATTGAGCCCACCGACCATCCCTTAACAGAGACGGGGGCTGATATTGGCTACCCGGCACATTTGACCCGTTGCGATAGAAAGATATCGTTGGGACTCACGGAACAAAGTTAGCCTTCACCAGACTCTTCTACGGGCTGAAGAAAAGTAGTAGAGAATTGCCAAAGAGATAGTCTAAAAGTACTAGATTTCAAAGACTTTACCGACTTTGGAAGTTTCAATTCGGTTGTGAATAGGAGAGTCGGAGATGTCTCCTTATGATTCAACATCTTCGGCACTCCAATCTTTAAAAGCTGAAATGCGACTAAGTGACTAAGACACGATTCTCCATTGCAGGAACAGATCGAGTGGGCAGTGGAGGAGGGGGCGGACTTCATCGTGGCAGAGACGTACGGGATGGTGGCTGAGGCCAAGCTGGCGCTGGAGTGCATCAACAAGTACAGCAAAGGTGAGTTTCTATATTGGCAACGTCGTGCTTGCGTTGTCGTCAAACGTTTGGTTCTATACTCTACCATAAAAAGCGTTTTTCATGTCTTCACCTTTGTTAGCTATATATTATGATATGTTGTACTTCTGATACGTTTTGAAACTGAGACAAATTTGCCAAATTTAGTTGTAACTTGCACAGTGCATCAACTAATGCTGTGTGTCTGTTAACCGCGCCGTTGTTTGACCAGGTCTCCCGGCGGTTGTGTGCATGACGTTACACAAAGACGCGGACCGGAGTGTGGACTAACGCTTGCTGATATTGATGACGATGTTGTGATGATGAAGATGAATATGTGATGTTGCGATGCTGATGTTGATGATGATGTGATGATGAAGATGATGTTTCGTTGCTTGACCAGGTCTCCCGGCGGTTGTGTGCATGACGTTCCACAAAGACGCGGACCGGAGTGTGGACGGGCTCTCCCTGCTGGACTCCATGCGGGCCCTGGAGGAGGCCGGAGCCGCCGTGGTGGGGCTGAACTGCGGGCGGGGGCCCTTCACTATGCTGCCGCTGGTGGAGAGGATAAAGGACAAGATCAAGGTCAAATAAAATTCAATGTGTAGAATACGGAAGATTCAAGTTACTTAGACAACTGCAAAAAGTGACTATAGAATTTTACTTATTTTTTAACAAAATAACAATTTATATTACAGGTAGAAAAGTATATCTTTCATGAGAGTTTAGGTTTATAAGTATATGGTTACATCTTCGTAATGGCTCTTTGATAATCTTTTGAAAATCACTTTTACCATGCTGCCGGTAGTAAAGTGGCATATAGCAATCGCAGAGATAACCATTATCTAGCCCGATTATTTGCCTTTTAATGTCGCTGTATCGTTGGATATACCGATAAATAGCAGTCCTGTGCGTGATTGTAGGTTCCTGTTGCCGCCCTGCCCGTGCCGTTCCGTTGTGACGAGCTGAGGCCGACCATGCAGTCTCTGGTCAACCATAAAGGTGTGTATCCTTAACAACACACGATTGTAGTTCCTCATAGAAAGAACATTCTTAGACCCATGAGCTGTTACGTCTATTAAGGTTACTGACTGAAACAACTGACCGTTTTCAAAATCATATCAAGCAACTGCTCTTTAATTTGGGTCATGAGCTGTTCGTTGTGATTAGATATGATAGGTGAAACTTATGTTTTCCTTACGACATATAGCATTGGCGCTCATCTTTGTTTCAATAGCTCCAGGGACAGACACAGGTGGGTATTGAGGCTTCATTTCTTGATTGCCCTTTTTTCTAGGAGAGCGCGCTTTTCCCACGGACCTTGACGCGTTCCTGTGCAGCCGCAGCATGATCGCAGAGTTCGGGCAGCGGTGCCGGCAGCTGGGGCTGCAGTACGTTGGGCTGTGCTGCGGGAACGCCTCGCACTTCACCCGGACCCTGGCCGAGTCCCTGGGCCGCACACCGCCCGCCAGCAAGTACTCCCCCGACATGAGCCAGCACTTCGCCTATGGTACCGACAAGAAGCTCCATAGTCTCAACACTGAGAAAGTCGTTAAACTATTGTAACTATGGCACCGACAAGAAGCTCCATAGTCTCATCACTAAGAAATTCGTCAAACTATTGTAACCGTAAACTGATTCTACATCGATGAGAACTATTAGATGTTTGTATTGTGATGTTTTAATAAGTGTCATCGTTTGATTTTTGTTCGCCTACTACAAAGTACTGCAAATAGATGCACATCACGCACAGCATTGTAGAGCATGCCATATATCACTGTCCAGCGACAAGTAGGGTTCATACATTTATCTTGTTATATAAGTTAAAGAAGAAAGTACTCCCTACTCTTCCTAAGGTACTATAGTAATTGGTTTACTAGCATATGGTCACATGCATTTCAGTGACTCATAGTACAGTTTTTGATATATCAAGTTAATCATATTGTTATGTAACAAATAGCCTTTTTCAAATATCACATACAAATGATAAATTTAGACAACTCCTTTATTCATAAGCCATAAGGTCCCGCGTAATGCTAAGGAGATGAGAGAAGTCAGTACATTGTGGCTTGGTAATGGCGACCTAACAAAAACAACACGTGCCGTAGTTGACTTTTGCTCTCTGGGTAAACAACGCCAATCAAAGCGCCTTCTGTATATTTACCCGTCTGACGTTTTCTCTGATAAGACGCCTACTCTGGCTAGGCGCACAAAAAGTAGAGATAAAACGTTTGAACGTCGAACGTTACTCCTTTTGATTGGACTGGGATACTACAAAGTTAGAAATGCAAAATGTAAACTACAATAAAACATTTACACAGGTCTAATATCAATTAAAATCTACATCCATGACAATTAATTCTATTCTATATTTACACTTATTACGTTCAATGATTCAAATGAATGTTATTTTTTGTTCATTTCCATACATTTATGCCCTCGTGAAGGTCTGAACTATTAATATTGAAAACGAAGGCAAAGACGCATCGATCTGCATACAGAAACATCAACATCCTAATACAATTATAACACAGCAGGGTGATAGAAAAAAATCTAATGTTAAAATTGACGATTCTGGGCATTGAAATGCTTGTCAATTCATAGAATCTCTTGTTTCATTTGAATGTATTTCGCATGATCATTGAAATGGTAAAAGAAAATGCATTCAACAGTGGTCATTATATTCTGTATGTACATTACAATCAGTTAGTCTTCATATGTTAGAATTTAGATCATTTACGTGTTCTCAATCACTTCATGTATTTGATTTTGTTCACCTGCAATTAGCCCCATGAGCATGAGCTTGCAATAAACTTTCAATATATTTCACCATACTTATGGTATGGCTGAAATATAACTACAACATTATAAACCTGCTCTAGTCAAAGCAATAGCGATATCTTATTAAGAAATGCTTGCACTATATTTTTACGGGGAGAAGGTGTTTGCCCTTCCTATTTCACAAACTCGAAGCATCCCCTCAAACATTGGACCCCAAATAATGTCCCTTCCAAAAGACAGGTGCAGCCCCAACCGAGATGCTCTTCCCAGAATCGAACCTCGGTGGGACTCCCAGTTAAGAACTAATTGAAACCTGGAGCTCAACTGTGAGGCTGCTACCAGTTGAGCTACAGGGACATTAATCCCTGCTACTGTGTAGTTTTTTAATGTCATTGTAAATTACCTGGACCAGACGGCTGTCACCATGATTACTGGTAAAGTAAATAGCAGACACCTTGTGGTGTTCGATTACGTTATGTAGCAAGTGGCAGGATAGAGCTGGAAGGGCTGGTCACAATATGTGTTTTAGTAAGGATAACCAAATAGAGTTTGTGAGGCTAGACTATATGAAGGTCAACATCATGTGTTTGCTCACGACAAAAGACGGGAGCTTGAGCATCCGCCATTCTTTGTCAATTGTGACCGTCACGTGGTCTGCGAGGGTACACGAGGTTACGTGACATGGGGGAAGTATTGATGTCGGGAAGACGCTGGTCACGGTTTTGTAGCTCTGAAACGGAAGAAAATAGTTTAATTAAACCACATAGTGATACTAAACGTAGTAAGTAACAACATCATCATATTTATTTTAATAGGTATCCACATCCTTATAACGAGTCATAAAACCTCTATGCAAGGTATACTATAAAACTCCCACAATGCAAGTTTCTTTTCTTTGGACGGTTGCTTTTGATTGCCTACTTTGTCTTCATTCTAATGAACAGATACACAATAATGAAAAAAAAAGAAAATTATGTGATGGTTTTCATTTTCTTTTTCATGGCATGAATAACGTAAGCAATGTCTTCTTCCATGTCTTCTAAGTTATGTGAATATATCGGGTATACGAAAGAGGACCAAAGACAATCCATTTTTAAGGGGGAATTTGTTAACTTCCTTAAGGTCATGGTTACATTAGTACAGGAAGAAGTCTTGCCTGGAAACTCTTTGGCATCGCGTAGAGCATCCACGACGAACTGTAGCTTCCGTCCAGCTAGGGCGCCCATCAACACCTCTATCGTGGCGGCGTTACCGTTCTTCTTATACCAGTCGTTCAGCATTCTTCTGCAGCAACTCTTGGCATCGATCTCTCTCCCCTCAATGTTTTCAATGTCCTCCCACTCAAACCCTAATGTGTCAGCCAGGTTCTTCCATTCCCCGGCTACTCTTTCCTTGATGAAGTGGAAGTATTTGGTGACTTTTGGAACTGGGGCTAAAGAATCAAAGCTGTATGAGTCCAAGGGTGACCTACTGCTTGGCATGTGTCATAATTACCCCCCTCTTTATTATATATATATATATATATATATATATATATATAGAGAGAGAGAGAGAGAGAGAGAGATGGAGAGAGAGAGAGAGAGAGAGAAAAAGAGAGAGAGAGAGAGATTCGCCAAATAGCAATTACTCAAGCAATTGGATACGACGCTGACACTGACGAATGATAACGGATGTTATATGAAACGACTGAGCGTTTTCTGGGTCATATCCAGTTGCTTGAGTTACCGCTATTTGGCGAATCTCATTACCTGGATGTCTAAACTTATACGAAGCTTAAGGAGCTAGTTTAGTCATTTGTATCAACTTCGTCTTAACTTGTCTTTACGTTTTTTTTTTCCAATTGGACTATCAAAATTGGCTTCATCTCGTATGCATAGCAATTCCTACTGAGGATAAAAAACTGCTCTCCAGCAACAACGGAAGTTGTCTGAAACGTCTGACGGTTTGAAAATCATATCCTGTTGCTTGAGTAACTGCTATTTGCCGTATCTTATTACCTGGGTGTCTAACCTTCTTATGCTGTAAGCAAAATTATGTAATCAAAAAGTCTTAACTTATGAACAAACTGTTGTTCTTTAACGCAGAAAGTTTTCTTCTTTTCAGAATTGTTTCAGAATTCATTTCTTATAATACATTTTAATGAAAAAATAACAGAAATGTAACAGTTGTTTCCACCTTTTGCATTCGAGCCCATTCTGGCCCTACTACGCCCTACTCCATGGTCTGTCGATTGGCGTTCGTGCACTGTCATCTGCTTTGCCGACACCATAAGAGAAGACGGTTTGTGGCCGGGCTGCATTCGTGAGCGCCGACTTCCATCTTTGCCTGTATGGAGAAATGTAATGTTAGCATCACAATGAAACAGTAAGGATGCCTTTCACAATAATTGGAATATTAAGCGCTTTAGCTCGCTATGGAATTGTTTTTGTCTTATCCACCAGTTTCTAAATGACGTTGATATTGATTTTGCTGAAGTAACAAATCATTTTCTTAGAAATTAAAATATGTATACCTCTTTCTTCATTTGACATATAATGAGAGAATTATAGATAATGAACAATATACATGTATCTAAAGTTGTATTCAGCATGAAAAATCAGTCATATTTAACATGTACACATATTTGGTGCACAACGACGTTTTTATTAAAGCCACCTAGAATGAACACATTAACTGTTTTTGACAATGAATGCTAAGTTATGGTATTTGTCCTGATATGATAGATTTATGTTTCTACTGTAGGAGACAACTTTTCCGCTTATTTCTACTACTTGTCATCATGCCTTTGACTCCTTCAAGAGATGAATACCATACAGGGCTTTAATAACCCCATTAACAAGTTTTGCCTTCGCCAAGAAGGTTATATTTTGTGTGGTGTTTTTTGTGCGTGTGTGTTGTAAAAGACCAGCATAATTCAAGAACGCCTGGATGCATTGTATTGATATTCGGTATGTGATTAGGTCTTTGAAATCCGGATCTAATTTGAATATCTAATGAGAAAATTGTCCAAACCTGCTCCAGTCGGCTCGACAACATGCCCGCCGGCCTGCACATGTCTGCTAGCAGGATTAACAACACTCCCGCTGTCTACTATTGCAACATGTGGGATTGGTAAATGAGAAAGAAGAATATTGATAGATAAGCATTATGCAAATGAAGACATCATTTGCATAATTGATAAGAAATGCTCTAACCTCATTGTGGTAAATGGCGGGAATTACTTACTTGTGGCATTAGGAAGTTATGTAGAGGTAAACATCATTGAAGGTTTATTATGTAAATGAGGACCTCATTTGCACAAATCAGCAGAAAATGTGATTAAACCCTTCTTTCTTAACATAGATTGTGTACGTCTTTTATTTGGGGAGGTGGTGATTTATTACCTTTTTTATGCAAATAAGGACCGTATCTGGATTATTAATGACAAACACAATTGACACATCAGTTATCACTTTAAAATCATTTGGCGAAGGAATGGGGTCGTGAAATAATGATTTACATTTGCAGTACGATGAAATATACTTACTCGGTGAATCATCCCCTTCCTGAAACAGAAAACACAGCACGTCACTATTTACTGATTATTTTCGTTGAAAAAGAAATTCACAACACGTGAGTTTTATTGAAAAGCCCATTACTCTGAGTAGAATTTTCGGGTTTGTGTACCTGAAAACAGCTATGTTGTTTACAGTTTAAAGACAAAAACATTAATTTACAGTCAGATACGCAATAGCAGCTAATCTTTACCTCATCAAAATCAAGTTCACATACAACCGGCCATGGTAGTTGTTGAATTTTCCTGACTTGCACTTCGCCTGCGATGAGACTTCCTTCTGGTCTGACAATGTTCATTTGTATTTGCTGACCGCTTGGTTCGCGGCACTGTCCGGCGCATACATTCACCTGCTTTGACCGGTATGGGGATCCATTTAAACTTACAGCAACATCAATGTCATCGCCATGGAAAAGAAGACGAGTGGCTTTATTGGATCCACACAACTTGAACCCTGCTTGGTGTTCTTCTGCTTGGACACTCCGTTCTCTGCAGACGACGTGGAATCGCATTCGGCCAGCTGTAGAAAGGGGCTTGATATAAGCAGCAAAGCAACATTCCAGAGTATTTGACGACAGTGCATGGATTACTGTGTTTGTCACTGTGCTTTTAGGATCCCGGGACCTCAGGGACGACCCAGTGGCAGCAGGGGTGATCCAAAACGGAGTCACCGGACAAAAGGTATGCAGAGAAATGGATACTTTGTCCGAATTCGGATATCTCTGTAGTTTGGTTGAAGCTGTGATATCTTTCCAGCCTTCGCCAGCATGATACTTCAGCACGACACACTCCATTCCTTCAGAACCAGGCGGCCGCCAAGTCTCTAGCTCAATCGGTCGACTCAGTTTCGCACCATGTAGGTTGACGCCGACTGCTGGGGAGAACAGCACATGATCCAGTAGCTCACGTGGACAGGCCTTCTTACCCAGGGACCAGGGGTAGCCGGAGGTCCAACTGACGCCTTCAGGACCCCTCAAGATACCGGGAATGTCTACTATGGAGACGGTAACCGTCGTGTCTCTTTGAAGGGCGCCAGGTGGCACAGCGAGCTTGACAAAACCGGGAATCTCCACTTTACCGCCTTTTGGTATGACGGACGTCTCTGTTGTCTTTGAGCAGCATAACTCCTCCAAAACCCCTTTCAAGATGATAAACCAAAAACGATGAAACGATATCAGTTGAGGAACTTGTTATATTTCATTCCACCATACCGTAGGTATGGGACTATGATGAGATATACCTAAAAAGTAATTAAGCTCATTTGTTAAAAACTGATGATTGAGAATTAAGAAGGGGTGCTCTAGCGATAGAAACATAAAAAAAATTGATTGAAAATTTGTTATTCCCAGTTAGGAAATAGTACTACACGTATAGTGGTACAGTCGGCCCCTCGTGCCTGGCCTATCGTGCCCATATGGCTGGCATCGGGAGCGCTCCTTATACCCCCCTCACATTATATACGATCTTCGGACGTTCTTCGCGATCGCAGGAAGGTCGGCTGATTTTAAGATCTTAAGATGGTCTTGCGTATTTTTCGCCTCAAAACTGTCCCCCTCACATGTACGCGAGGCTCGTGAGATCGACGGTGAATAAATCTATGATAATAAACCTCCCATGACCTCTTGCACGCGGACAAGGTAACACAAAACGTTCCTCAAAAAAGGCAAGAGATCAATAAATGTTGCTTATTTTGTTGTCGGAATCTTTTTAACCAATGAATGGAATGCGCGGGCACAATAGAAATCACGCAAGAAAAGAAAGTGTGTCATAAAGCCAGCCTACATACTGCCACAGCGGCCACAATTTTAGAATTACCCTCACATTCCCAGAAATTCAATATTTGTAAACAAACGGAAGTCGGGCGAACGTCGCCCGAACGTTGCCCAACTGACGGGCGTTCGCCATCCGATTTGCGCTCGATGATTAATAACTATGTCTTTGCTCGCCTATCGGTCTTCAATCGTTGGATTGACGCAAGACTATTGACCGATACCCTTGCAATGTACGCACGATTTGTACGCACAATCTGCGACTCGGTAACGAGCTGTGCGATTTTGGAGATTTCCTTCGACTAGTCGCATATGCTAAGAACATGTTTCGCTGCACCGCGACCGTCGTAAGACTCCTGAAAACTGCCGGCGATCCGTAAAAATCGCAAGATGATCGTGAGAACACCGGACGTCTTACTCACGAAAATGTCATTCAGAGTTCGTAAACTAGTCTTCCGATCGAATCGCGCCTATTGTGAGGGGGGTATAAGCCCACTCCATTGACATCACAGTGCATGTAGATGTCGGTATTACACTGGGAAGGTATCGGGAATGCGTCGTTGCTACTATCTAGTAATGTATCGGGATATGTTGTCGCCTGGGGGCTGGACTTTCATCGGAAGTGCATCGGTCACAAGAACGCTACTATCACGACCTCATCTGACCTGTCAGGAAAACCGATACATTCCCGAAATTCAGACGACTGCAAGGAAAACGATGGGTAGACTCAATTCAAATAGCCTGATTTCTGGTTTCGTGTCGGGTCTGACACCGGAAAAATCTTAAGTGAAAACCCCAAATCCAAAAATCATTCCGTAACCAACTCGTTATGACTCCGAACTCCCCGTCTACTGTGCATATACTAGTAACTTGAGACGTTGTAAATATATCATGGTGTGTAGTGCTTGTGTGAAGAAAGGTCATGTTCGAAAATGATTTCCATGGAGTTTCCTACGGTACTGCAGTGGGCTTTGTATTTTTGTGTCATTGTGAACAATATAACTCGCGAAGTTGTGATAGTTAGGATTTAATTTCACGGTAGCGAGAAAATGGAGTGTTCGCGGAGGTGTTGAGTTTGCGGTAGCCATCCCGCGATCTTTTGCATTTACAGTACTGTACTGTAGTCACATACTGCAATGGAAAACTCGGTAAGGGTACTACCAACGTACAGAACAGCCCACGTATGACTTCGACATGACACAGATTTAACCTTATCTACCCGCTGAATACGTGGGTCGTGTGAAGAAATTAATGAATGCGAACTAAAAACATTGTGTCTTGTAAGTATCCGTGTCTCTTTAACGTAGCAAGTACCTCAAACATTTCATTACTATAATAATGTATATTACGTACTAAGGGTTGGTAACGGTACGACGTACCGATAGAAAACCGGTTTTTCCTGGTGAACCGGACCAGAAAAAACAGACCGGAAAAAATGCAGTGGAGCGGATGTTGGACCGATTCGAAATGAACACATTATATCGGCAATAGGGCGCCAGGCGTTCACGTGCTTCTTGGTCCAATGAAATAGCAATAGCGAAGTATAGGAGAGTGGATAGTCATTTTTACCATGTTACTATGTAGTCAAACTTGGTGTAAATTCACAAAGGTAGTTAGCGTTGTTTACGTGATACTCTACCAAACAGATTCATTTGTAAGAAAATGGACCATTTTTTTAGTATCGCCCATTCACCAACAATTTGGTTCATGTTCAGGTCCGGACCTGGACCTGATCCTCTGGACCTGGACCGTACCTGGACCTGGACCGTACCTGGACCTGGACCGTACCTGGACCTAAATTGTCTGTACCGATACGTACCCTTAGTACGTACATCTAGCGAGAAAGGGGTATCGTACGGGGCTCGAACAAAGGGCAGAAGGAAAATGTTCGTGGTGGTTTTAAGTTTGCGGTGATGGGCCATCGCGAAAAAATCGAACTTAAAACCACCGCGAATGTTTCTGCATTTTCAGCATACTAAAAAGCATACCGAGGATAAGCAAGACTAAACGGTTGAGCGGTACCACATTAAGGAAGAGCATACCCAGCATAAGCCAGGCCATAGAAAGGAACAGATCCAAATGAAAGAGATTTGATACAAGGAATGCGCACATTAATAGGAAGAAAAAACAACAACAGAGTTTAACATCGGAATCAACATTACATTTTGGTGCATCTTTCACCCCAAACAATGAATATGCGGCGAACCCCGTTGCTCAAATCAGTCCTCGTGAAAATGTCTACAACCTTATCGATTGGTTGCGAATTATATGTTTAAAAAACGCTTGACCCTGTGATCGAACATGCGAGCGCCAGTGACAGGATTACTCTTCAAAATGTCGCAACTCTCTTGCCACGACGTCGTACCATGTTGAATCGCCTCTAAGGTTTCTGGCAATCACAAATCTGAGGCACTGACGGTAGTGAACCAGGTTGGAACAAGGTTCCCAGCTGCCTTATTGTTGCGAACAATTCTAGTGCGTCGATAAAGGTTAGACATCCAGGTAATAAGATACGCCAAAAAGCAGCTACTCAAGCAAATGTCAATCAAAGCGGACTTACATGTCATACTTAAAAGTCAGATTATATCTTCCTGCAGCCACTCAGGGGTACTCCGTACTAGGGGGCGCGAACAGAAGGCAGAAAGGGTCTTTCAAAATCATATCCAGTTGCTTGAGTGCCTGCTTGTTGGCGTAATTCACCTAGTGCCTTGTCCCAGAGCTGCGGAGTACCCCTGAGTGGCCGCAGGAAGAAATAGCCTTAATCTGACTTACATGCCATAGCATATAAGTCCTTTTTGTTGGACAACACTATTTTACGGCCGTCGCTTGTTTTAGGTGAATCTTTGCAAATAGATAATGAACCGATTCTGAAGATTTGTATATTGTGACGGAATTTGCAAATTTTCTGTGAGATATCTATAGTTCGCGTTTTTAATTGTAAAGCTTCAACATGTACAAAAACTCAGCTCAAATTATTTGTATGTACTTAAAGGCGATTAGATTGAGAGAGAAGACAAGTGTAAAAATGCAATTATTTGCAAGCAAACCCGTAAAAATTTAGAGCTGTCAAGATCTAAGGTTATTCTTTTTTACATTTTTGTCCTTACGTAACAGAATGGTAACGTTGCGTGCGCTCGTCTCTTTCCATCTCTCTCTCTCTCTCTCTGTGTAGAGAGAGACTGAGAGAGAAAGAATGAGATAATCATTCAGAACTTCCCAACTTATACCTAACCAGCTATGAAATAAAAGAAGACTAGGGACTTCATTATTCTGAAATGGTGTATGCCAAAAGAGGGAATAAATCCCTGCAGCCATATATCAGATTAATTTCCAAATCTCAGGTCATTTGGTTGAAAAAAGAAAAAAAAGGCCCCAAATCAATAATTTTCAAGTCCAGTACGGACATTTTCATGGCACGATAATGCCAAAATACCAGGGCACAGAACTCTTTATTTTCGTTATTTGGAATGTTCTACTTTTTGGATAGGGGGAATTGTGGAACAGCATTATTCCATGCGGAGAGAAATGGAACGAAATATTTCGTAATTGCTCGCAAATGTTGCATTTCTTGTTATTTATTTGCATTACTAGCACCTAGATATAGTTGGTGACTTTCTCCAAACTACAATGCGCCTGAGGTAGAAATCACTACAATCTAATTGGAATAAAACAATACTGAGGTACGTCTAAAACTTTATCATCATACCAATAGGAATTGCAAATGTGCAAGAAAACTGTTTTGGTGATGCGTTGGTAGACCCTCACGAACAACGGCATTTCAGTATACCCCTTATATACCATAAGAAGATATTCAAAAGAAGCTTATTACGAATTTAATAAGGTGGGCAAAAACATCTTAATTTATGCCACAATAACAAGAGATAGAACTAAGCGGTTTGATCTTTGCAATACGTACGTCAATCCTCAATGATCTTTTCTTTTATATCGCTTTTATAAAGACATTGTACAGTTTCAATGCATTCAAGTTAATGTATATCCAAAGTAGATCGCGGGAATTAAAAAAACAACTAGAGTTTCACGATCACATACCTTCGCAAATAATCCTGCCTTTATTCAAGACTTTAAGGTTTCATTCATGTATTTCTTAAGAGTACCTATTCCAAAAGCAACCGACTGCATGAACGTGTGTTTGCAGTGGTTGGAAGTTCCATTTTATCCATCCCAACTAACAACGGGGAAAATTTATCCACAAACAAACAAACACACATACATACACAGACACTGCAGTACCGTAGGAAAACGGAAGGGAAACCATTTTGGAACTTAATCTTCATTTCCAAAACAGGTACTTCCCAAGTTCACACTGTCTCAAGTTATGCTCTTGACAGAATACAGACCCACACCATAGCTCCTCCACCACGGCACAACTGAAAATATAACAATGTTGGCAAACCATCTTGGTGAAAAAGGGACGAGAAAAAGGAAATGGCCAGAAAAGAAAAAAATGACTTAAACACAGCTGTGCAAGGAGATTCTCACAACCTGATTCATATGTTTACATGATATGTTTACTTAACCTACATTTGTAACACTGTTTGTTTTTGTGACCTAGGTAAGTATATCTAGTTTCCCTGAAATCATTCTTACCCTATAATGTAGGGGATTTGTAAACTTTCTCAATCAATTATGTGAATAAGCATCTGATTAACATAATTAACATTTCATTATATAAATGAAACAAATTTGCATGATTCATTTCTAATAATGTTCACCTTCACGAAGATTCATAATGTTGTAAGTATAAAATTCCCATTATGTGCCACTATGGAATTATCATGATATTTTCTCATTAACTATGCAAATGAGGTTGCCATCTGCATAATTAATATTTATTGACATTTCTCTCTTAATCAGTAACATGTGACAAGCTTGAAAATCCTATCGTGGAATGCAGTGGATTTACAAACTGGCCTCATTAATTATGCAATTTAGCTGTTTATTCACATAATTATTATCTCATTATGTAGGTCTCCAGGCTATGACGATTGGTCAACATGTTCATATTTTCTTATTAATTGTGCAAATGAGGTCGTCATTTGCATGATTGATATCTATTGACATTTCTCTCTTTCTCAGTTACATATGTGATAAGTTTGAAAGTCTTATCATGGAGTGCAGTGGATTTATGAGCTTTCCTCATTAATTATGCAAATTAGGTTGGTTGTAATTAGTATTCCATTATGTAAGTCTTCACTTAGACAACCTACATACAAAAAATCATGACGATCTGAAATTACGTTTTCGAGTTATTCTCGTCCAAAGTTTGAAAAGAAATTGGTGCTTACAGTTTCAAACAAGTCACCAGGGGGCCCAAACTTGCACGACTTCCTCCCTGCCCAAAGACGTATCCACTAGTCAAAAATCGTGAACCTGCCACTTGAGGACAATTTTAGCGCCAACTTCGACGCTCCGCTGCAGTACTACAACTTGTCGCCAGGATGGCCCATTTGAACTTGACCTTCGGTTTCCCAACCCCTAAATAGCTACCAAATATCATCCAAAACGATCCACAGCGTCTAGTTATCTTGTTCGCAAATACACACACACACACACACACACACACTCGTCCCGCTGCAGTACCAGCAAAAAGTGCCAGGTGAACAGTTTTCGAAAAAGGACCCTCTCTTCTGCAACCGCTACTCAAATACCAAACATCATTAAATTCCATCCACAGCTGCTCGAGTTATATGCGATTGACCTACATATTGGGACACAAAAAATTTCTACCCAAAATATAACCTTCTTGGCGAAGGTAAAAAAAAGTTTAAAAACAATAACCTGGGATGTCTTTTGCGATAGCAGGGAGGCTGATCCCAGCTGCTACCATGTCCTTCTCCAACATTCTGATGTTGCCTGAAAAGGTAATATATGAATCGATTACTCAAATTTACTCATTTTTTACAATAGCATAACATATGAATGTGTGCTATGCACTACCATACATGTACGACAGGATGAAAACAGATTTCAAAGCACAATTAACTTACATCGGTAACGTTATGTATAAAGAAAGAAGCCTGACAAGTTTTGGTAGCTCAATTTAGTAATTATATTCAACATCAATACTAAGCTCAGCCTGGATACCATCCGGAAAGAAGTTCGCTCCGGCGTTCATTATGTATTATATACAGTCGCTTCTTGCTCTGACATTCATTATACACTATATTATATACAGTCGCTTCTCTGTGGATAGCAGATAGCATCTCCTTAACTGATTAAAAAATCTATCGAAACAATTATGATATGCCTTATGATTCGCCCGCTAATACAGATGTTTTTCTAAAAAAAACTTGGTAACATTGATTCTGTTATTACCTGTATGAAGTTTTAAGGTTCGTGTTTTGTGTGTTTTGGTGCGTTTTCGGTGTTATATCTCGAGTGCGCAGCGTGCTATTGCGATAGTATTTGGTAGATTTGTTAAGTGTGGTAGCCAGACGGGCGGTTTGGATTTTGGGCCTCTTTGACTTTGAACTTGGTACTGCAGGGTGATTTTTGTGTCAATTGGGGCATCTCCGCACCTCTGCTTGGTTTTAATTATTAACAGAAGTGACTCCATAGGCGCAGATAGAGGTAGTCTCCAGAGGAAGGTTTCTGTTGCCCCTGGCTACATAAGGGTCAGGTTACATTACCTGACAGGCTTAAGTGGGCCATGCCATTTACCAAAAGGTGTGTGGCTGGATATTTGTGGACAGTGAAACTTAAGAATCTGTATTGATTGTGATTATAGAGTAGTTGGATTAGTTTTAGGGTGGATTGTCCTCAAGTTGCTTGCTTTGGAATTTGTATTAACTTTGTTATCTATAATTCCAATGTTTTCTATAATGTGACTTTTAATGATGTGTAAAATTTGTACTTTATGTCAGGCGGAACATTTACAAATACCAACTATGCAAATTAGGGTTTGTATAGTTAATGTGATGGTACCATGATCCCTTGGTAAATGATACTTTCATTTCTTATGTTTGACATGTGCAACTTAGTTAAAGGTGTACATTACCATGTATGGATTAAGATGTACATGTGATAGCCATTTGTATACTTCATTATAAAATGGAATTCTACCAAAGGGACAGACTTTGACATACACTAAGAGAAGACCATCATTTGAAATAGATTTACGGCCATATTTGCATAATCAGCCACATTCGCATAATCACTGAGACAGGATAAAACAAGAAAGTTACAAAAACTGCATATTTCATGCGGGTATGAGGTCTCCGAACTCTTGTTGATGATTGTAATATGTATGCCTCTATAATACTAGGAGACTTTAATGCTTCACCTACGAATAGATTTGGTACATTGGTACGTGACTTTTGTGATGAATCAGAACTGCACATCTCTGGTATGGAATATCTTTCTAATGACACTTTCACCTATGTAAGTGATGTTCATGGCACTACTTCCTGGCTTGATCACTGCTTAGCCAGCGATACTGCATATAAGAACATCACCAATATAGAGGTTTTATACGACAATGTTATTTCAGACCATTTACCGTTGAGTGTTACCCTAAATGTTGATTTTCCTATCCTCACAAACATGCCGAGTGTGTCCAATACTCAGAAAGTTGTTGATTGGACCAATGCTAGCCAAGGTCAACTAGATGCATACAAGTCCACACTAGATAGTAACATATATTATCATAATACCGGTACGATTACGACGATTTCTCTAGCCATACTGATTTGACAAATTGTCAACGCATCATTTTCTCCAGTTACATGTTGCTGTTATAGGTTACCCTTGCCACTTCTTCTGTGTAACTTTTCTGCCACTCTTGTCCTGCTAAAAGCGTAAGATTGTAATTGTAACACGCCGCGGAATTACACGGCGAACGTGCGCGTGGTTGGGAGGGGGTAAAAAATACCGGTAGGAAGAAACACGGCACAATTAACTGCCGCTATGTACATTTATACATCCTCTGATGTTCCTCCCTTTTCTGTCAGTAAATGCATAAAACATAAACCTGCATGAGCATACAAAATGTCATGAGAAAACGGACGTATACTGTCAAGAATTTTCATTCAACTTCTGTCCGTCACAACCGCTATGATGTAACACTTCACTGCTAGCGTAGATATAAAAATGGCGGGAAAATGGCTGCGTACGTTCAATTTTGCCCATTCAGTCGTAGATCCGGGCTATTATGCAACGGTTCTTCACACTTTTACATGAGTTGTAGGTCACCAACAGAAATTCAAGATTGTTGTTGAATCATGTTCGTCTTGTGCCGTGAGCATGTGTAATTATGATCTATAAATTTGGCAATGAATGTGACAGTGTGTTCGTCCCACGACGAGCTGCCTACCCCGAAAAAGATACTGAAAACTTTTGGCCTTGTTGTCTTCGAATGCATTGTTATCGATGCTTTGTAAATGATGTATTGGACACCTAGATGTCTGAAGTGTGCACAGCTCAGAAATAACTATTGTTGCATGTGTAGATCTCTTTAAGTTCCAGTATTTTTAATCTACCGGTATAAGTCTTACTACCGGTATTATGCCAATGCATGTTAGTCTGTTATGTATTGATGTGCCTGTGGAGGCTCTTGTTTGCAGAGACCCTAATTGTATTGAGCCGTCGCATAAAAATGTCATCGACCTTCCTTCCCGCCAGTTGATTACGTGTATGGAAGATTCTGCAAATATTTTGGTATCCTCAAAACATAGCTTTAGAGGCTTTAGAAATTTAAACCTGTTCCGGGCTGGAATGATGTTGTTAAAGACTTACATTCTGCTGCCCGAGAGGTGTATATTCTCTGGCAGGAAATGGGTCGTCCTCGGTCTGGCCCTATGTTTCACCTCATGTCTAAGTCTAGGGCCAGATTCAAACATGCCTTTAAACAATGTAAACAACAAGAGAATAACGCTAGAGCTGACTCCACTGCCAAAAGTTTTATTCTGGAAACAACCAGGACTTCTGGAGCAAAATAAGAAGTTCCAAATCTTGTCTGTATTAACCAATACATGTGTACTATTGATGGTTCTTCCGGTCCGGAGAATATTGCTAACCTTTGGAAAGCACATTTTGAGTCCCTGTTAAACTCCGTTGATAACCAGACACATAAGTCCGATGTGTTGTCTGCTTTGTCACCTGCATTATTGTTTGATGACGGTATGCGAATCTCCGCACGGGAACTCGCTGACATCATCAAGGACTTGCCCAATGGTAAGGCTTGTGGGTCTGATGGTATCAGTAATGAGCATTTGAAGAATGCCGGCCCAAGTCTTTGTGTACATCTGTCATTGTTGTTCACCTCTGCCATTGTTCATAATTTCATTCCTGACATTTGGTCAGCCACAATAATTGTTCCTGTGCTGAAGAACAAGTCTGCCAATATTTCCAGTACTGATAATTAATAAAGACCAATCGCGATCACTTCGGCTCTATCCAAAGTCCTTGAGGCTCTCCTGCTGAACCATCTGAAGCCTTTTCTTCAGACGTCAGATTCTCAATTTGGCTTTGAAACTAAACATGGGATTGACATGTGTGTTTTCACCCTAAAGCAAATAATTGAGTACTACAGCGGGTTAGGGTCTCCTGTTTTTGTTTGTTTTATCGACGCTTCAAAGGCCTTTGATCACGTCAACGTTGTTTGTAAATTGATTGACCGCTGTAACATGCATTGGCATAATACCGGTAGTAAGACTTATACCGGTAGATTAAAAATACTGGAACTTAAAGAGATCTACACATGCAACAATAGTTATTTCTGAGCTGTGCACACTTCAGACATCTAGGTGTCCAATACACCATTTACAAAGCATCGATAACAATGCATTCGAAGACAACAAGGCCAAAAGTTTTCAGTATACTTTTTTTTTAAATTTCGGGGTAGGCAGCTCGTCGTGGGACGAACACACTGTCACATTCATTGCCAAATTTATATAGATCATAATTACACATGCTCACGGCACAAGACGAACATGATTCAACAACAATCTTGAATTTCTGTTGGTGACCTACAACTCATGTAAAAGTGTGAAGAACCGTTGCATAATAGCCCGGATCTACGACTGAATGGGCAAAATTGAACGTACGCAGCCATTTTCCCGCCATTTGTATATCTACGCTAGCAGTGAAGTGTTACGTCATAGCGGTTGTGACGGACAGAAGCTAAATGAAAATTCTTGACAGTATACGTCCGTTTTCTCATGACATTTTGTATGCTCATGCAGGTTTATGTTTTATGCATTTAGTGACAGAAAAGGGAGGAACATCAGAGGATGTATAAATGTACATAGCGGCAGTTAATTGTGCCGTGTTTCTTCCTACCGGTATTTTGTACCCCCTCCGAACCACGCGCCCGTTCGCCGTGTAATTCCGCGGCGTGTTACAATTACAATATTACGCTTTTAGCAGGACAAGAGTGGCAGAAAAGTTACACAGAAGAAGTGGCAAGGGTAACCTATAACAGCAACATGTAACTGGAGAAAATGATGCGTTGAAAATTTGTCAAATCAGTATGGCTAGAGAAATCGTCGTAAACGTACCGGTATTATGATAATAGATGTTACATAGTTCGTTTTTTATTCTTCTGGTATAAGAACCAAAGAATGTGTGTGAGATGGGGGGGGGGGTATCCTGTCTCCCTACTTCTCCGTTACAAATGGAGTGCCACAGGGAAGCCTCCTCTCACCATATTTGTTTAACTTCTGTATTGACGATTTGAGTGTAAGGCCATGTTGATTTGATTATATGGATGACATCCTCCGGGAACTCCAAAACTGATGCGAGCGAGCGAATAAAAAAAAAGTTTGGCCAAAAAAAAAGTTGCCTTCAGTATGAAATCAAAGTGGCCAGGAAGGTTGAACATAGGATTAAACACACATAGTATGGTATACCAACAGTTAGGTGTAGGGACCAGTATATCATACGGGTGCAAAACATTTTTTTCTTCTTGGACCAATCCGAAAAAAACAGACCTGAAAAAAACAACAACAGAGGAACAGGTTTCGCCAATTACAAAATGGACACACTATGTCGGCAGGCATTTGGGGTCTAACCGAAGAGACAACAAGAGCGAAGTCAAGTAGAGTCAATTGCACCAAGTTTCTACAGTCAAAGGTCAGACAGAGACAGTTAGCCTTTATTATATGGAGATGGGATTTTAAAATGCACTGGTCTGGGAGTCCAATAATCCACCAAACATATTCCTTTGTAGCAAAATTGACCAATCACCATTGTTTTGAGTATTGCCAGTTCTCAAGTTTCCACAATCAGGTCCAGGTTTATGTCCGGACCTGGACCTGATCCTCTGGACCTGAATTTTCTGTACTGGTACCTCCCCCAACCAACAATAGATTTTTTTTCCTTCTGTCCTTTCACATCTTATTCTTTGACTTTAGATTCATTTTGGCATTCTATGGCATTAGTTATCTGTTTTCTGATACTTTTTTTTTAATCTACGGAATATTTGTGCTCATTTTACAGCTGCTTTGCACAATTTACTGTGTAGTTAAAAACTTTTTTTTTGGGAAATGGCCGAAAAATGGTGCGAGCGCGGATGTCATCCATATAATCAAATCAACGTGGCCTTAGTAGGGATATGTGAAAGGGTTAGTCTTGAAAACGGCATAAATTGTATTGTTTAATATTGAACATGTTGTATGTATTTTCCGTGCGCTCGTCTCAACGGTTACTTCGGTATCCACCACCACATGAGAATCTGAAGTATGTGACCTTATTTGTTTATCTGGGTGTACATCTAAACCATACGCTTAGCGATGGCGACTGTGTACGTGCGCAGCTGAAGAGTCTGTATAGTCGTGCTAATTGTATAAATCGCAAGCTTACGTTCTCCCTTTGTTCTCCACCAGCTATGAAAAACATGTTTGTGACGTATTGCGGCCAAATATTTGGCGCACGTAAAACTCTGTCAGTGTTGCTGTCCTTTCTAAGTGCCGGGTCGCATACATGTTTCAGGATTATTATGAATTTGCCTCGACGGTGTAGCGCCAGTGCAATGTTAGTGTATCATTCGACTGACACTTTTGAATCAAGGCAAGGAGGGTTATTGTTTTATTGGGTTTTATTGGCTTTATTCGTCCATTAGCTGTGATACAAGATGGTACACCGCTAGTCTTCCTGGACATAAAAATTCACACACATGACATAACGTACACGTAACACATACAAAAACAAAGTTATTATTTCTTACAAAGATTACTAAGTAATATCCTCCCATAATGTTATCATCAACCACTTGTTGACTTCTGACATGTACTATAGAAACACTTTTTTTCTGCAACTGCTATGGCCTATTGTACAGATAGATGTTTTTTAATGTATATGTATGTATGTATGTATGCGTGATATTTTGTGTGTCTGTGAGTTTTTATACCTGAAATAAAGAAAAAAGTATATGAAAGATTTGGATTTTCGGTCAAATTTAGGATCAATCTTACTACGGTATTTGTTTCTTTTCCACCGAACACCCTTTCTAAATCAACCAACTAAGAAAACATTGAGAGAAGACGCGTACACGGTAAGATTTGAAGTATACACACTGCTAGTTTTCCGTTAATCTCTGCGTGAAACGTGCGATCGCGAGGGTTTGCTTTTCTATCATGTTTTTTTAAAGATGTTTCAGTAACCGTCAGCCGCCACCCTTTGCAGATAGATGTGCAAAAGTTAGATGTGACGGATCGTTCAGTGTAATATAACCAGCTGCTGCTGCACCGCGTGCCTGCGAAGCTGGTGTGTTACGCCGAAGGGCGGTTATACCGGTGTGACAGCGATCTCGCCCCCCAGTGATCTCGTCCCCCGGGGGGCGAGATCACTAGCGTTTTCGCCCCCTTTAGCGTTTTCGCCCCCCCCCCCCCCCCCGGAGGAGGTGGGTACCACATATTAAAGGGGCCCCACCTGGAACTATACCTCCCCTGGGGAGTAACCCATATGGGGGGGTACCCGGCACCAATTTGGCACCTTTTTACCGGACCCGTGAGATGGCAAACCCCGAAAGTGCACACCATTTTTTTCCCGGCTACCATGACCTTGATATGAAAAAAACATTTTTT
>NC_049987.1:24478667-24490891 GCF_000003815.2 Branchiostoma floridae | reverse complement strand
GGGGGGGGGGGGGCGAGATCGCTGTCACACCGGCTATATAGATACAGAGAGTTCTAGGCAGTTTTCTTTTCCTTCCACGAGAGAAAGTAGTCCGTTCCATGACTCCGGGCGTCAACACCCCTCACAGGATAGCAAGAAAGAGCAAACCCTCTAGTTTCTGAAAGTATAAGATTTATCACAGTTTTTTAGGGCGTAATGCATTTGCCCCGATATTTCGTGAAGTCATGACATAGTTTTGATTCCAGAATAGAACGCACCGGGTTTCACGATTTAGCAATTAATAATAATAATGAATGGTTTATTTGACATAGAGACATAGCGATTACAAACAACATATCACACTTGCAGTCATTGTAGTGACTGAATTGCGGTGAGTATTTACAATTATCGAACACACTAAATATTACACGGTATACAAAGTTTAAAAGTGAGAAATCGTCGCAATGTTGTTTACAATAGAATTTATAAACTAACAAAGTAAGTGATAATTATCATATTGCACTTTTGAGTATTGCACGTCAATATTGCACGAAAAGAGAAATCCAAAACACTGTAAATCTGATTCAACACTTGTGATTTCTATGCAAACATCACTTAACACTAATGCAAGGTCGCAAGATGCACAACCTTACAACTTTAAAACAGTGGGAAGTCAGAAGTCATATCGCAAGAGTCCAGTTCATTTAAAAGGTTCGTCATGTAAGGGATGGGGCTTCTTCTGTATCTCTCTGTACGGGTTTTGATAGTGTCCAGTAGTTGTGATGACCGTGTAGTTCTGGCGCTGATCTCACCGCGGTATGGAGGTAGCCAGTCTCGAAAAGTCTCTGAATGTAGCAGGCGTTTGGCAAACTTGTAGCACAGCTGACGGCGTCGGCTTTCTAGTGTAGGTAGGTTAAGAACACTGCATGCCTCTGAGTAGGATGTGTATGCGGGGCCTAGTATTGTCCGGCAAGCCCTTTTCTGTATGGTCTCGATTCTCTCGTGCTGTTTTCTTGTGAGTCCCGGGTGCCAGGCAGCGACGGCATACTCGCAAGCCGGTCGGACCAAGGTCTTATAACAGGTGAGAAGGTCTTCTTGAGAAAGGTTGAGACGTCGTAGCTGTCGGAGCAGGAATAGTTTCCTATTACCTGACTTCAGTACGTGGTCAACGTGAGTTTGCCAGCCAAGGTCCGCTTGTACAAATAAGCCAAGTAGTTTAACGACTTTGGCTATGTTCAGTGGTTCACCAGCGATAGATAAAGGTGGTAGCGTCGGGGGGACTTTAGAGAAGTAAACGTGCATTGCTTTGCACTTCTTTGGGTTTAGCTTCATTTTATGACTTTCTGTCCAGGTGTCGAGATTGTCGAGGTCGGTTTGGAGCTGGGACAGTTCTTCTCTCCGCAGCTCCTTAAAACCAACAAGATTTTCACAAGAGGTATAGTAGAAGATTCAACAATTCTGACGCACCAGTCATTGAAAAAAGAATGCGTAATGCATTTGCCCCGAAATTCAAATTCGTCGAAAATTTAGCTCAGTATGGCACCATCATTTTGCCAATTTCATCGTGTAACAAATATGATCCGGAAACTAGACATAATAGTTATAAAAACCCACAAAAATGGATCATATAGAGATTACATGATATTCCTCTATGGCAGATATAACACAATATTGGTAGAAAGGCCACCAATCAGCTGTAAAACTCGGATGAAATTCCATCCACCTGACGCGCGAGAAGTATTTTCTTAGCAACTTACGTGTTGTGTTGCTAAGGACCGCGGAGCGAGTCGAACTGCATAGAAAACCTGTTCGAAAACTGTTCGATTCAGGTCATGGCGTGCCCCGGGGTAGCGCGCGGTAGTTCGGTAACCTGATACCCTCCCTTACAGTGGAACGTTGACCCTAACAACCGACCACCGTGACTCAGAACTCAACAGGGACGTGGCGTTGGGTCAAAATCTAACAAGCACAAATCACTACGGGTCCAGTCAACACGTCGCGAGCAAACGACAGTTCTGGATACGCAATTTACTCGGGTCTACCGAAAGTGCGAAAAGGAACGAAGTATGAAGCAAACTAAAATAAAATCAATGAGAATATAAGGAACCGGTACTGCGGGCGTTAGAAGCCTATGAAACGTTTTTTTATTTTACTCAGAATTTGGCAATATCAAATTTTTACGGGGCTGTTTTAGGCTGTTGTGTTTGTGTGGCTAAATTATTCTCTGAAGATCAGCGAAATACAAGGAAACAGAACTGAGATAAGAAAGTAAGGACTAAAATTCAGTTACTGGTGGGTGATGGATAAATATCGATTAATATACATTTTCAGTATGAGGCAAGATTGTAGCGTTGTTGTTGTATTTGGGTGGCTTCTGTTCTCCCAAGATCAAAGATGGGAGCGCCGCATGCAAATGACCTGCGATTGTTTACGTCTAATAGAAGTCTGGTCAGGAAGGGTATGCTAATAAACTGCTGCCCCACGAGCATGACAGCTCCCTTCAACAGGGCCCACAACATGGTTTTCTGGAGACTGGAGACATATCTTCTTGCTCGTTCACGACAAAAGAAAAGCTGTGAAAGGATAGACATGTATACATTGTACCAAGGAGTTTTCTTCACGTTGTACCATGAATATTAATCATTTTGCGGGAAGAAATGGCCAACGTGAGGAATTTGTGCAAAGGATATTGGAAAACTACGGAGAGATCTGGCGGGCGACTCACGTCTCCCGTGCGGGTTCGGCAGAAAAATTCTTTGGAACCAGGCCTCGGATAGAAATCAACGCGGTGTCCCGATTGCCCGGGGCCACTTATAATTTAGGTCGGGACCACTAGAAAACGACTTTGTGACATTTTTGGGACCGTAGAAAAATAACCTACACCAGAATGTCAACCCGTCAAACGTTTTTCTAGCGCGCTACTCAGCGGCTTTCAACACCCCCCCCTCCCCCCAATTTGATCTGTGACAGCCCGCGTGGGAACCCGGGGCGCACAGATTCGTGACTCCGCCCATCGCCTTTGATTTGTATTTAGCTATTTCCACGCGTGCACTTTCCCACCGGTTCACCGTTGAACCATTGGAGCTCTAGGAATTTCGTGGAACAAGTCACAAAATACAAAAATAAAGTCCGTTTCAAATGCATTTGCCGATCACAGTACCGTTACCTTATATTCCCATCGATTTTATTTCACTTTGCTTCATACTTCGTTCCTTTTCGTTCCTTTTCGCACTTTCGGTACTTTCCTTTTCGTTCCTTTTCGTTCATATCCGATCCTTTCGTTCCTTTTCGTTCCTTTTCGCACTTTCGGTACTTTCCTTTTCGTTCCTTTTCGTTCCTTTTCGCACTTTCGGTACTTTCCTTTTCGTTCCTTTTCGTTCCTTTTCGTTCCTTTTCGCTCCTTTTCGTTCCTTTTCGTTCCTTTTCGCTCCTTTTCGTTCCTTTTCGTTCCTTTTCGTTCCTTTTCGCTCCTTTTCGTTCCTTTTCGCACTTTCGGTACACCGATTTACTCTATATAATTATAAAACACGTCGCGGGTTACAAGAGCATATACTGGTTATGATTATCCAGGATGCATGCGCCCTGATCTGAGCGCATCCTGGATATCCATAACGCGCTGCTTCGCCTGCGACGTATTCTGGATATCCAGCGGAATAGAAGCGGATTCTTTTCCAGTCGCGCTTCGAAGCACATCTGGAATATCGGAACACGTTGCAAGCGAAGGAGTGTGTTATGGATATCCAGGATGCGCTCCGATCGGTAATGCGATGTGTTTATGCAGAATGTGCGCTTTGAAGGCAGTGGGAAGGCAGTGGTCACTTACTGGTTAGACAGTGCACCTTGAATTGTGACAGAAGATTGAATATACTTGAACCAAGTCAACATAGTTTGCATGAACCAAATGATTTTTGGGGACTCCGCGGTCCGGTCTAGCCGTTACATAATCACATGAAATCTAGGTTCAACGCTTTCTCTGAAAAACTTGGATTTAGATCCCGTGGATCACAAAGTCACGTCTCGCGAGTTGAACCAAATGTGGAAGCCATGGCGTAAACAATCACCGCACCGTCCTGTCAATCACTATGATTGAAGATGCCAAAGAAGCTCGTTTGGGATATCCAGGATGCGCTTCGATTTAGAGCGAGGCTGAGATAGAGCGCATGTGGGAAAGGTAAGCATATGTGAATACGCTTTTAAATTGTGAGCTGAGTGCTTCTGCTTTATTTCTCGCTGTCACTTATAATGGTGCTTTTCACATTTAGAGTGGCTACCCTGACAAGGTCTGTCCTCAGGCCTTTTATGTAACGTTAACGTTATGATCATAATGTCTTGGGTTTATCGATAACAGCTTTCCCCAGTTTATCTGCAACATGTTTTGAGTGTGCTGCTATTATGCTGTCATAGCGAGATCGCATTTGACACTACACTTAAAATGACAACTCAAGTGAATTATCTAGTATCATATACGTAAAATGATTTGTACACGTACCGGTTGTGATGTACCCACTCTTCACCATGGACTTCATCAAGTCAATTGGCCTCTTCAAGACTGGACTTTGCTGCGCCATCATCACCATCTGCTGGGTCCTTTCCGGCGGACCCTGCTGATCAGCAGTACGTGCAGACCACACCCGATAGAGTAACCCTGCATCCTTTTCGTCTAACCGACTGAAAATGCTTTCCAACGTGCTTTGAAAACCTGGAAGTTGAAGGATTGTCAAGAAATGTAATTTGATGTATATGTCTGATATTTGTACATTGTAAGTGTCTTTGTTATTTCTGACGGTATGTACGTTTATTCAATTCGTTCTCTTTGTTGATAAACAGGGTAGATCAACTCTAAATAATTTTAGATCTCTTTTTAACTTTCATGGTTAATCAAAAATGATATTTCTGAATAAAAACTAATAATTCTTATCTGAAGGTGACTCTGAGATATAATACTTTTATTCATTTCGGCAAATGGCTGATCATATAAAATCTAGTACTGAAGATTACCAATATTACCAAGATATTACATTCCTTTAGACACTAACAATTCTGTCCTCCATTCTGTCTGCTACAAAGATCTTACCTGCTTCTAACTCTACCAATGATGTTTCCATTGCTACTGGGATTGGTGCAGATGTAAGAGACTGAATCATCAAATACCCCAATCCTGGTACAGGGGCGTCGGTGGGCTGAAAGACAGCAGGCTGGGTTCGCACAGGAGTTGGTGCTGTTCTTCCTCTGTACTTTCCTACCAATTCTGTCAAAGTAGTTTCCTGACTAAGAAGCTTCACCTCTCCTTGCTCCATTTCTTGTTCTGCTCGATTGCATGCAGAAGACAGTTCATTGATAACTGCCAACACTCTGTCCCTTTCAGTTTGTATTTTCTCCAAGTTCTCTCGGTGACTTTGATGTGATTCAAAGAAAAGATGGTATCTTCTCTCTATGGGTTCCTTCACCATTGTGCCTGTCTGCGCCTGAAGGATGCTTTTGTCTGTCTGCTGTTTCTGTTCATTCAGAGTTTTCTCTGTCTGCCTCAGACCTCTGATAAAGCTGCTGTACATTTCCAACATGTCCCTCCCCTCATCGATCAAGGCCTGCACTGTGGGTCTCTTTTCCTTTGCAGCTTTTTGAAGGTCAGTGAGACGATGCCCATCGTGGGCCTCTTTACAACACTCACTACAAGCCGGTATTTGACATTGCATACAATAGAGCTTGACTTCCACTGAGGGGTGAAAGCTGCACCTGTTTCTAGGCGATTCCCTCGTTTCCCCTGAAAGTGTAGCGTGCTGCAGCCTTTCACACAGACTTGCAACCAGGTGGTTGTCAGGTAAACCCACGCTTCCATGGGTCAGGCTAAACTTCTGACGACAAATTGGACAATGGAAGGTCTTGTCCCTCCTTCCAAGGTCATACAGACAGTCCTCACAGAAGGTGTGCTGACAGGGCAGCACCTTGGGCCTGGTGAACAGCTCCAGGCAGATGCTGCAGGTCAGTTCCTCACGAATTTGTTCCCCCAAACTTGACGGTGCAGCCGCCATATTGCAATCTTGTAAAGCTTTTGACGTCCGCCTTTCAAGATCAAAGTTCTGCTTGCCCACCTGTGAATGTACGACTATTGCTTAATTTCGTTATGCTTCCATGCGTCACTAGAAAAGCGGCGGTTTAGATGTGATATGTATGATATGGTTTGATCAGTCTGCAGTGGTAGTCTCAAAGCAGACATATCATCTGGATGAAAAAAAGAGGAGAATTTGGCCAAATAAGTGCCAGTGGATTTCAGTCAGACTTTGCAGTCTTTCCAGCTATCGCCGAACGATTAGTACACTCCTAGGCCAATTAACTCCTACCAGACTTGTCTTCCTAACTTGGCCAAAGTCGCCTATCACTAATCAGCCAGGCGGAATCTGGAATAAATTACTGCATTGTGTTGTTGTGAACGATAATTTTTAGCAAACACAACAACGTACAAACAACGATGTCCATTAGTCCTGGGTCTACAGAACTACGGGGCATACAGTAAACAACCACTTGCTTGTATGACCATATACAAAGAAGCCACTAGAGGTCACACTGTCATTTTCAGTCACTAATGGAAATATGCGGACAAAAGAAGTATCTTTCGAATGTACACAGTTTTGAACTTCGTAGAGCAATTACAAAGATATTAATCTGTAGTCACAAACTAAACATAGAAGCCGGAAGATATACTAAAAATCCCCGTGACCAGAGATTTTGTCCATTCTGCCCAACCGAGATCGAAAATGAACGACACTTTGTTATGGATTGTTCTCGATATAATGATAAAAACACAGAGCTGTTTACATTACTTTCTGCTTGCTTTAAAGAAGTTGCTACTCTCCGTTCGATAGATGAATTCAACTACATTCTGGGAGGCGATAATCCTTACTGTGTACATGTACAAGTAGTCAGATATATTCACGAATGCTTATACCGTATACCCAATAGTGTAAATGACATGCTAGACCCTATATGTTGATGTATTCATACCTATACATATCCATATATGTGTGTTTAATTTACTGTAAGTAGTTGTTATACATGTAGACCTTACGTAAGTCGCTGTACTTTTGTCGTGGCAATAAAGATTTTCTATGTAAAATAGTGGGGGCTATCTGAAACATCTGACTCCTTAGAAAATTTATCTAGTTGCTAATATAAAGTTTGTATTCCGTAGACTTAAGTTTGACTTAGGAAAATGGTAGCATACACCCCAACACCACCCAACCCACCCACCCACACTCTATCATCTTACAGAAACTCACGTGAACATGATCTCAAAGTAAGGCAATCGTCTTACCTTTGCAACTATTGTCACTAATATCTATCGTCAGATAGTTGAGTTTAACTAGCGTCGCTAACCACGGAGTTGTGTCGCACCTCACTCCCCCTTCGCTGGTCCCAAGCTGATACGTGGCAACTCGGTTAACCATTGACTTTGACACTGCCTCACGCGACATGTAACGTGTTTATTGGCGGCCAGGTGTGTTCATCTCCGCAGCCCTTTGGCCAATGTTCACGTGACTGAGACAGGGGACAGCAATACACTGTAGTGACCGAACAGGCGAATACCCCATGCAGCCACTTTGCTCAAAAGACTTTGGAACACGTTTGGACATGGTCGCGTGTAGGCCAGTTGGTGAGTAGCCTAATCGCGTTTATATACGGCCTCGTGAACGGTCTGACATTTAAAACGGCCGACGCCATATCACTGACCGGTCTAAGCAAATCTGAGCGTTTCATAACTTTTTCTGAGTATAAAAGAATAGAATTATCAAAACAAAAAAGATCGAGTACACGGCATCAGGTTCAAACCAGAGTCAAAACGAATAAACTTTGCTCATTGACAACTACGCCGCGAATTGTGCACCAAGGGCGGTAATATACTAGTAGTTAAAGTAAAGGAATGTTCTAATACACGTGGATTTAAGGAGAAGACCATTTGATACAGGAAAATTAGGGACGACGAATATCCGGTGTTATGGTGAAATACGCCTCCCATACAGACCCACCGCGCAGTGGGCGGAGAAAGCATTACACCCAACCTGTTTACATTCTATGCAAATCAGAGTTCATTGGTGACGTCAAGGAGGTTAAAATGCTTTAATCCACATGTAAACCGTACGTGTCTCTATTTCACTGCACACACTGCACACAAATCGATTCGAGGGCCGCACTTTGCTCCCACCTCCCCCGACATGAGGCTGAGCACTTCGCCTATGGCACCGACATGAAGCTTTAACAATTTTCTTGTCAGTGCTATGGGCAACTATCAACACAGAGAAAGTGGCCAAGCGCTTGTTATCCAAAACTAACGGAGTTATGTATGAATAATGAATGGTAAGCGGACGCTTGTATTGTGATAACGTTACGTTTTTATTCGGCATTCTCAGGTTTGTCTTCGCCTACTATAAAATACTACAAATACACATCTAAAGCACATAATCCACAGTGGTTAACCATGTCATAGATCACTGTTCTGTGGAACGTAGAGTTTACGTGCTCCATCTTTCCCCATTAACACGGTTGTACTGCTCCTGCTTTTGGCACCTTTTGCAAATTGGCCTAACGAGGCTCTCATGAGTATGGGTCAACCTTGAAGTTTGGGTCAGCCGTTACCAGCGAGAACTGCCTAAACTGACTCAGTGTAAAGCTAAAGCTAAGGGCACAACCCGCCGTACTTTCAAATACGTGCTGTCTACGTGCCAAAACGTGGACAATCTTTTGGGATCAGTAAGTGGTAAGTACCGCCTCCGTACGAACTCGTAGTGAATCCGACGGATTTTGGAGCACGCAGACACGCCGTAGAACTTTACGTGCAGGCAACTTTGTGTGCCATTGGGCTGAGGATTCGCCCCCCCCCCTCCCCCCCGAACGTGCTAGTAAGGAGGACGCTCCTGCCCTGTACAGCCTGGACGTTTTCAGAAAAACGTGGCGGACGTGGCCTCCCAAAAAACCTACGGACAAATTTTACGTACGGCGTGTTGTGCCCTTAGCTTCAGGAATTGCTTTCATTGTTAATAAATACAAATACAAAACCCTTCCCTCACATAAATCGTCTGTTTCTTGAAGATCCTGGAAGAAGGAAGAAACTATAGAAGCAATTCCTCATTGACTTAAAGACAAAACAAAGTACGTTGTTCTATCTATCCGCACGTGTCACTATGTGAGTAATCCCCTCTATCGCATGCCATTAGTATGTCACGGCGCGTCTAAAACAAACAAACAAACAAACAAACAAACAACAACAAACAAACAACACATACTGAAATCATAACCACATTTGCAGTCAGTTAACGTTACAGTTCATAATTACAGACGAGGAAATGTATTCCATCCCTCATCTCCAAGCAGATACTACGGTGGGATAGAATAGTACTATAAGCTGGCGGAAGGCGTTTAGCCATCATAGCAGTCCTATCTAATCCCATCGTAGGATCTGCTTGGAGATTACTCCATCTCCAGAGTACTAGTACTTTGTCACACCTGACGTAGGTAAATAAGTAGTCAAACGGTGAAAGTTCACACAAAGGCGACCCACCTGATACGGTCTGGGGGCGGGGCAGGGTTTAAACAAAAGGGTTATTAAACTGTGAATTGGAAGAGCTACAATATACTTAAACTTTAAACGACACGAACATTAATTCATATGTGTTATGGCTGTGAACTTTTATGAACTGGGTTGGGGTTGGAAAGAGCATGTATATAGTTCAGGGGAGGGAGGGAGTAACGCTAAACACCCTTCAACTTATAAATGCAAGAGTCCGTACTCCGCAGGGAAATTTGCGCTTGTTAAGCGTCATCTCAATATTTGTAAAGAGAAGTGTTGCGCCAAGCAGGTCGTTGTTGAAGCTTACACTTAACTAATTAAGACATGACGGCGAAACCACGCGGTGAGTCAGTAGATAAATCTTAAAACTGCGAGTTAACTTGGGCTGAAACACTATTGCCTTTTCTCAGTGACAGTGACAGTTACTGTGCTAGATTATGTCACCTATGCTTGTCTATCATATTGATGGCGGCGAGGCTAACACCTCCGTTAGACCGCTCCGCTTGAGTGAACGAATTTCCCTGCTTTTACGGTAATAGGACCTGTCAAAGTACGTCAAAGTAAAGGTGGTACCGTATACAGTCATCCTAGTTATATTTGTATGAGTAGTAAACTTTTCTAGAGCTTTATTCGCCGATTTCTGTCGGGAAGTCAACAGCGCAGCCAAGAACAAAGACCAAGCGGACCCAAGCCGGACCCAAGCCGACAAAATGGCGAACGACGACCACAAGAATCGGCCACCCGGCAAGCTATACAGCTTACTGGGAATAGCTAACGACGCAAAGGAAGACCAGATCATCTCGGCGTACAAAGAAGAAGTGAAGAAACACGAGAAAACTACCAACTCTACAAAGGACAAGCATCTCCTGGCCACAGACCGTCAAAATTTCCGCGAGGTAAGCAAGGCATTCTATGTTCTATCAGACGGCGAGCGTCGACGGCTTTACGACCAAACAAACGAGATCGCAGAGCCAGCGCAACGAGATAAGAAGGCCAAACCAGATGATAGTTGCTTCATCCAGTACAATGAAAACAGTGTGACGGTGTATATCCCGGCAGGTTCGGACAAAAAGTGGATAGAGATTGTGGAAACTCATTATAACATGCCGACTGAGAAGAAAGGAAAGAAAGGAAAGGACGATATAAACGTGAACGGTAACCAGCTCACAGCACCTTTCTATGACCCAGACACAGACGAACTCATTGGTACAGTAACTCTACACATCTACCATACTTGCAAGATCCTGGTACAAGGCCCAGCATGTTACCTCTGGGTAATGTACACCTTCGAAGAGTTGAAAAAGTCGATGGCATCAACATGTACGATCGCTGAAGTGGAATGTGAAGATATCATGTGCAGTGAATGTAACCGCCCTGGGCCCGAGGATGCCGGTGTTATCCAGTGTGACATGTGTCATAACTGGTTCCATTATGCGTGTACTGGCGTGCATGAGTTCATACTACACGAGCTAATCAGAAATGTGGAAAGTGTGTTCATATGCAATCACTGCTCACTGGATAGTATTGCAGCTGACAGTGACACAGAGTCACCCGAATCACGCCAAAATGTCGAACATGAGGAAACAATCCCAAAGATGACGGTTCGGTCACACGACCACGAGGAAACAATCCCAAAGATGACGGTTGGGTCACACACCAGTGCAGCGATCGATGGGAACAACAACGATAGACTTTCTATGCTACAATGTAGTGTAGATAAGCTGGAGGCTATTCTGACAAACAGAATCGTTCACGAAAACGAGAAGTTTGACGCATTGTCTGCGCGCATTTCGCTGATTGACACCTTGTCGTCGCGCATTTCTCACATGGAAGCTCTGTTGTCGAAAACAAAGGACACTCCCGCCGAGAAAATGGCAAAAACTAGCGACAGTGAAACACTAAAAAGACGCGTCAATGCACTAGAAGCAGAGAACAAAAACCTACGAAACAGAATAATGCTCTTGGAACAAAAAATCACAAAAAGCGGGGACCGCACCGTGAGTCCAACGGACACCTCTCCAAAAACAGCTCCCTCAACAAGACAACATGAGTCATCAAACAACACCGCTGCAGCCGTGCCCACTATCCCCACTAGAAACAGATTCGAGGTTTTATCGGACGACACAACAGGCAAAGAACAGATAGCAAGTGCGTTAAAGGCTATCCGCGGCAGCAGTCGGTCACAGTCCGTCACAGCTGATGACAACAAGCTACAAGCAGAAATTGTTGTCATTGGTGATTCGAACACCAGGGGCATAGTGCCAAGTATTCTCTACCCAGACCGGAAAGTCCACAAAGAACTGGCGATGACTATCCCTGAAGCCATAGACACCATACAGACCACTTCCTTCTCCAACCCCAAGTGCATTGTGTACCATGTAGGCACTAATGATATCAAGCAAGAACGGGCTGCAAATGGTGTCACTGAGAACATGAGGCGACTTGTTGTGACGACTCACGACAAGTTCCCAAATGCCGCCATTGTTCTATCCACCGTACCACCGAGAAACGATCGTCACCTGATGAAAACCATAACCGACGTTAACACCTTCCTGTACACCCTAAACCAAGAAACCTCATATGTTAGCGTGGCCGACAACAGCCACCCTTGAGGTAAACTGAACAATCAAACACTCTCTGTTTCAGGACGACGGCTACCACCTCACAGGGGCGGATTGAAGGTATT